>NC_041383.1:319520655-319567346 GCF_002162155.2 Triticum dicoccoides | reverse complement strand
ACGCTTTGCGCCGCCGCCCCGGACCAGTGGCCGCCCACCACGTGCCCCCCGCGTCCTCCCTCCACCGTCGGCTCCTTCGGCCCAGGCGGGGCCCTCCCGGCCCGATCCGCCGACCGCGCCTCCCCGCCAGGGATCTCCGCCGCTGATCCAGTGCCGCCCGCTGGCGCTGCCCTCCGCCGCCCTGCCGCCCGGTCTCCCGTGCCGTGTAACACTCCAAAAAAAATTATTTGGTTTTTATTAAATTCTTTATTTTATTTAAAGGAGGTTATTTGAATTTTCCTAAAAGAGGGACTCTCCTTCTCAAATATTTTTATGACATTTTTTTAAAAAGTCCTTCTCAACCTTGATTTCTGGTTTTAAGGGTTTTTCATATTGTGTTGGCTCAACACAAATAATATTGGAAGGTTTTACAATTCTTTCTATTAAAAAGAAATCCTATGGATTATGGATTTATTCTTTTCCCATTTAAAAATTTCTCTTTTGCCATGACATATGTTGATATCTTTCTTTCAAAATCCACTCCGTACCTTGGGTCAAGTCAAACACCCAATTCCAGCAAGTTTCAATCTCTTTTAGATTGTTATTCTATTTATTTTATCCTCAAATCATTTTCTGTATTTACTTTGGACCTTGGTGGCTTACAAAGGAACTGCCAGATTCCTTTTGAGTTTTGGTCCCAAATAAACTCCTATGGATAGTCCTTAGTACCCTCAACCTAGATCCACTAGTCCATAGTTCAAATTTTTCAAAATTTGCTTGCTGCAAGTTTGGACCAGATTTGCCATTTTTGGTGAAATTCATTTGTTTTCTTTTCCTAAAAATCTGAGATAAATCAGGCAGCCTCTAGATGCAACAAGAGGTCACCTCACCAAGGATCAGCTCAAGAAATTTTTTCCACATGCCCAAAACATTTCGTTGAACAGCTGGCGTGCACTGTTCTTGTCAAATTCAGAGTTTCAGTGATCAGTTTCAGTCGTCAGTGTCGTTTCTTTAGAGCCGCACGTCGATCTCACCAGTAACTGCAGTGGCGCCATGCTCCCTGTTCCTCCTTCTTATCCATCGCGCCGCACGGTCGTTTGGATGGGCGCAAGCGTCGATGGCGACGTGTCTCGCCAACGCCAGAGTCTTCCGCGGTGGCAGAACCGCCCGTGGCGGTCAGCAGGGGCCAGCCCTGCCATTCGGCGCCATCCAACACCGCCCACACCACCAGAAGCCTACGCATGGCCGTCTTCTTCCCCGTGCGTGCTGCAACACAGTCACCATGGCCTGAGAAGTGCAGAGCATGCTCTTTGCCGCCGACGTGCCCTGGAGGCCGTTCCATCGAAAGACTTGGAGTATCGCCCAAGTGTACCAAGATTAGGCACTGGATGAAGCCAGTGGACCAACACGAAGCTGCCCAGTCACCTAAACCTTCCGTTCAACCTCTGCCTCGCCGTAATCGATCGCCGGAGATATTCCGTTCTCGGCAACCGCCTCGGACCGGCTATAAAAGGGGGCCTCGATCTCGTTCTCGACCCAGCACTACCCCTCCACCTCACTAGGACTGCGCCCAGCCACTAGGAGGAGCTCGAGGAGGCCTTCTTCCTCAACTCCGGCCGCCCCGATCCACTTCGGGCTCCGGCAAGATCCTCTCTGGAGAGCGCAACCCCGCCTCCCAAACCTTGTCAGCAACCTCCTAGTGCACCCACCCTTCTAACCCGAGCCCCAATTTGACGTTTGCATCCCTCCTCGGCGAGATCCATCACCGCCCGAACCACCGTCCGCTGGAGTGGAGGCCACCGTCGACGTGGTGCTCGCCGACGACCAACTCCACCATGTACAGACGCGGAAGAGCTCCGTGAGTCCGTAGGTACCCTCCACTCCCCCTGCCTTGCCGTGGATCGACGCCAGCGACCACCGCAAGCCTTGGGCACCGGCAGGACTCTGTTTTGGTTTTTAAACCTGACGGGTGGGACCCCCTCGTCAGCTTTTTCTCTTTTTCGAAACGTTTTCTGAAAGCTCCTTTGGGAAAAATACGTTTTCTAACCGAAACGTTTTCTGTCTTTTTTTTAAACTAGCCCCTAGAAAGTTTCTGTTTCATCACAGATTAGTCCCTGGACTAAAACCCTTATAACTTTTAAACAAAAGATGATTTTGAGTTGATTCTTTTTCTGTCATCTTTATTTTTCTATCTAGTTTTTTTTATAATATTTATTTGAAAATTATTTGGAACAACTTTTATGCACACAAGGTATTTACGTTAGTATCTGATTTTTTAATAATGTAGATACCGAAGAGGTGACGGAGCCACAAACTTCACCGAGCTAGACTCCGACTACTCCGAACCAGGCAATCATGTTTGAACCTTTGATATGACGAGTGTCTTGCATGTTTGCTCGAGTAGTGTTCTCATGGCATGTTTATATAAGCATTAGTGAATGTTATGTTGCATGCAAGGAAAGCTACAAGTGAGCTTCGTATGATGGTGAGATAACCTGATCATGTGGTGGCATGATGGGTTGCAAGCTGGTATTGTTGAAGCATGCCAGTCTTATGTCAACCTTTTAACTCCAGTATTAACGTGGATCAAGTCATGTTCCCGTTGGTCCTTTCTTTTGTGCTGCCACATGTCTTCTGCAAAGAATGCGGTCTAGTCAGTTGCAAACCTCTTTCCTTGTACACACCAAATAGAGGGGCCGTGATGAGGGTTCCATGGCCCTGGATTAAATCCCGTCATCCAGTCAGGGGGCATGGGTGTTTTCGGTTGGGACCAAGAGGGAGGAACCCCTTAGAGCGCGCAATATAAATTTGATCCCATGCTACTCGAGGTTGTGGCCTCCCGTCTTAAAGTTTTTCTTGAACATTGCCTAGGGTGATTCCTGGCAGCGGAATGTGGAATGGGTGTGTACTGGTTAGATGTGTTTCTTCTAAAATACCGTAAATGGAACTTGTCGGTGTCAAAACCGGCGGATCTCGGGTAGGGGGTCCCGAACTGTGCGTCTAGGCGGATGGTAACAGGAGACGAGGGACACGATATTTTTACCCAGGTTCGGGCCCTCTTGATGGAGGTAAAACCCTACGTCCTGCTTGATTAATATTGATGATGTGGGTTACAAGAGTAGATCTACCACGAGATCAAGGAGCCTAAACCCTAGAAGCTAGCCTATGGCATGATTGTTGTTCGTCCTATGGACTAAGGCCATCCGGTTTATATAGACACCGGAGAGGGCTAGGGTTACACAGAGTCGGTTACAAAGGTAGGAGATCTGCATATCCATATCGCCAAGCTTGCCTTCCACGCCAAGGAAAGTCCCATCCGGACATAGGACGAAGTCTTCAATCTTGTATCTTCATAGTCTTGGAGTCTGGCCGATGATGATAGTTCGGCTATCCGGACACCCCCTAGTTCGGAACTCCCTCAGTAGCCCCTGAACCAGGCTTCAATGACGACGAGTCCGACGCGCATATTGTCTTCGGCATTGCAAGGCGGGTTCCTCCTCCGAATAATTTACAGAAGATTGTGAACACCAGGATAGTGTCCGGCTCTGCAAAATAAATTCCACACACAACCGTAGAGAGAATAATATTACACAAGTTCAATCTGCTGACGTATTTTGTGGCGTAACGTCACACCACTACCAAGCCTTCAAATTGTTTTTATTGTTCCATCTTAGCGCGTTTAGCGAGGCGGTTTCCTTGGCACGTCTTGTCGATGCAGAGATCGTGTTCCCCTTATTCTGGGATTCCCATCAATACGAACATGGTCAACCCAACCGCGCCAACAATCACGACGCTTGGGGGATAAGCGAGTTTTACCAGGCCGGTGGGGACCCGTGTTTCTGTCCGCCCATATAAGGGGATAAAGATCCAGCCTTTTTACCTGCGCCTTCTTCCTCCTTGGCTTATCCATCTCTGCGAACTCGAGCTCTAGTGCCCAAGCCCGCACATCTCCCCTCAACCATCTCCAAACATGTCCGGAGCGGGAGGCAAGTGGATGGCCTCCTCCGTCACGGAGGGGCATATCAAGAAGCTGCGCAGCGCCGGATACTTGTCCAGCGACATCGCGCATCGGCTCCCCGAAGAGGGAGAGCTCATCCCCACACCCAGGCCCCATGAGAGGGTAGTATTCCTTCCCCATTTCCTCCGAGGACTGGGCTTCCCACTTCATCCCTTTGTCTGGGGGATCATGTTCTACTACGACCTAGATTTCCATGATCTGGCCCCAAATTTTATTCTCAACATCTCGGTGTTTATCGTCGTCTGCGAGGCCTTCCTCTGCATCCAGCCCCACTTCGGCTTGTGGCTCAAGACCTTCAGTGTCAAGCCGAAGGTTGTGAAGGGCAGTCAAGCAGAGTGCGGAGGCACCATGGTGGGCAGGATGTCCCACGTTACGTGGCTGGAGGGCACCTTTGTGGAAACCATCAAGGGGTGGCAATCGGGATGGTTCTATATCACCAAGCCGCATGATCCCGAATGGGCAGCGGCCCCCGAATTCAGATCTGGCATCCCCACACGGCTCACCTCCTGGAAAGAGAGCGGCCGGATTTGGGGCGATTCGGAGGAGCTGACCGGACTCCAAGCCTGCGTCCAAAAGCTGGTGGACAAGAAGCTCAATCTTGTCAACATAGTCCAGGTCATGCTCATCCGCCAGATTCTCCCGTGCCAACGACGGGGCTTCAATATGTGGGAGTTCGATCCGTCGCAGCACTAGAATTTGAATGGGCTCTTCAACACTATGTACGAAGAGGTCTGGAAGCTGCTGTTCAAGGGCGCCGAGGCTCCCGCATCCGCTACCGAAGATCGCGGATTCAGCTCGCAGCGTCCAGCTGACGAGGTAAGTGATATTGTCCTTTACGGGATGCTCGTTATTCATAGTTTGACTCTATGTGGGATCTAAACTCCCTTTCCTTTGACAGGGCTGGCTGAAGAAGGCCGCACAGGCTATCTGTCCGGCCCCATTGCCAGAGGACCCAGCTGACGCCCGCCTAACGGGGCTGCTGGCTCCGGCACCCCACGTGGTGCCGGAGAAGAAGGCCAAGAAGAAGGCCACGGGGACTCGGAAGAGTTCCCGTTTTCAGGTGCTATCGGACGATGAATCCGAGGCCGACTCCTCACACCAAGGCGAGGAGGAGAAGAAGAAAGCCTCTCCCCCAGCGGGGGGAGGGAAGAAAAGGAAGGCCTCCCCAACAAGGGAGGCCGAAGGGTCCAAGAGGGGAAAAACTCTTCCCCCGGACTGTTCCGCCAACGCCAGTGATGACGACGAGGACTGGCCTCCAAGGGCCAAGCCCCTGGCGAGATCGTAAGTATCCGAACTCCCGAATAACTTCAAGGTTTTCATTTTCCGTCACATTATGTCTTTCTAATGCCGCATACAACCCTGCAGTCCGCCTAAGGATGATCTCCCCACTTCGTCGAGCGGGTCCTTAAGGGCGTCGGATATGGATTCTCTTCCGACTGCCTCCACCCCTCGTGATGCGGACGATGCCGAGGTGAGATCCCAGGAAGGGACCCACCAGGAGGAGAGGGCCCCGGAGGTGTCGCAGGACAACCTCCCGGACTTTGCACCGGACTCAGCCCCGGAACCCATAGTGGCTCCGGAGTCCGGCGGGCGACCCCTTCGGAAGAAGGGTGTCGGTGTCAAAACCGGCGGATCTCGGGTAGGGGGTCCCGAACTGTGCGTCTAGGCGGATGGTAACAGGAGACAAGGGACACGATGTTTTACCCAGGTTCGGGCCCTCTTGATGGAGGTAAAACCCTACGTCCTGCTTGATTGATATTGATATTGTGGATGTTTACAAGAGTGGATCTACCACGAGATCAAGGAGGCTAAACCCTAGAAGCTAGCCTATGGTATGATTGTAATGGTTGTTGTTGTCGTCCTACGGACTAGAGCCATCCGGTTTATATAGACACCGGAGAGGGCTAGGGTTACATAGAGTCGGTTACAACGGTAGGAGATCTACGTATCCGTACCGCCAAGCTTGCCTTCCACGCCAAGGAAAGTCCCATCCGGACACGGGACGAAGTCTTCAATCTTGTATCTTCATAGTCTTGGAGTCCGGTCGATGATGATAGTCCGGCCGATGATAGTTCGGCTGATGATGGTAGTCCGGCTATCCAGACACCCCCTAATCCAGGACTCCCTTAGTTGCCCCTGAACTAGGCTTCAATGACGATAAGTCCGGCGCGTATATTGCTTGGCATTGCAAGGCGGGTTCCTCCTCCGAATGATAGAAGATTGTGAACACCAGGATAGTGTCCGGCTCTGCAAAATAAATTCCACATTCCACCGTAGAGAGAATAATATATACACAAGTTCAATCTGCTGACGTTTTTTGGCGGCATGACATCACGCCACTACCAAGCCATTACTTGAATCATTTTTTACTCTACCACCTCAGCGCATTTAGCGAAGCGGTTTCCTTGGCACGTCTTGTCGAAGCAGAGATCGTGTTCCCCCTTAATCCGGGATTCTCATCAATACGGACGTGGGTAACCAAACCACGCCATTGATGGTGACGCTTGGGGGATAAGCGAGTTTTACCAGGCCGGTGGGGGACCGTAGACTTCGCCGCCCATATAAGGGATAAGGATTCACCTATTCACCTACGCCTTCTTCCTCCTTTGCTTATCCATCTCCGCGCACTCGAGCTCTAGCGCCCAAGCCCGCACATCTCATCTCAACCTTCCCCAGTCATGTCTGGAGCGGGAGGCAAGTGGATGACGTCCTCCGTTACGAAGGAGCACATCAAAAGACTGCGCAGCGCCGGCTACCTGTCCGGCGACATTGCGCACCGGCTGCCCGACGAGGGGCAGCTCATCCCCACCCCCAGGCCCCATGAGAGGGTCGTTTTTCTTCCCCACTTCCTCCACGGACTGGGCTTTCCACTTCACCCCTTTGTTCGGGGGCTCATGTTCTTCTACGGCCTGGATTTCCATGATCTGGCGCCGAAGTTCATCCTCAACATCTCGGCGTTTATCGTCGTGTGCGAGGCCTTCCTCTGCATCCCGCCCCACTTCGGCTTGTGGCTCAAGACCTTCAATGTCAAGCCGAAGGTAGTGAAGGGCACTCAAGCGGAGTGCGGAGGAGCCATGTTGGGCAAGATGCCCAACGTCCTTTGGTTCGAAGGGGCCTTCGTGGAATCCGTCAAGGGGTGGCAATCGGGGTGGTTCTATATCACCGAGCCGCGCGACCCTACGTGGGCGGCGGCCCCCGAGTTCAGATCTGGTATCCCCACGCAGCTCACCTCCTGGAAAGAGAAGGGCTTGCTGTGGGGTAGTTCGGAGGAGCTGACAGGACTCCAAGCTTGTATCCAGAAGCTGGTGAAGAAGCTCAGGCTGGTTAACATGGTCCAAGTCATGCTCGTCCGCCGGATTCTCCCATGCCAAGAGCGGGCATTCAATCTGTGGGAGTTCAATCCGGAACAGCACCAGGCGCTAAGCGGGCTCTTCGACACGACGTATGAAGGCACCTGGAGGGTGCTGTTTAAGGGCGCTGAAGCCCCCGCATCCGCGACTGAAGATCGCGGATTTCGCTCGCAGCGCTAAGCCGACGAGGTAAGTGTTTCTACCCCTTTATGGGACACTTGCTTTTCATAGTTTGACTCTATGTGGGTTTTAATTTCCCCTTTTCCTTTGACAGGACTGGATGAGGAAGGCGGAGCAGATTATCTGCCCGGCTCCTATGCCAGAAAACCCAGTAGACGCCCATCTAGCGAGGCTGCTGGTTCCGGCACCGCACGTGGCGCCGGAGAAGAAGGCCAAGAAGTAGGCCATGGGTGCTCGAAAGAGCTCCCGTTTTTAGGTGTCCGACGACTCCGGGGCGGACTCCTCCCCCGAAAACCAGGAGGAGAAAGAGGACTCTCTCCCAGAGGAGGGAGAGAGGAAGAGGAAGGCTTCCCCGACAGGGGAGGCCGAAGGGTCCAAGAGGGGAAGGACTATTCCCTCAGACAGCTCCGCCAACATCAACGTTGGCGAGGAAGAATGGCCTTCAAGGGCCAGGCCTCCGGCGAGATCGTAAGTATCCAGATTCCTGAATGGTTTATAATTTCTTTTTCTGCGTCACATAGTGTCATTCTGATGCCACATGCTGCCTGTAGTCAGGCCAATGATGATCTCCCCGCATCATCGAGCGGGTTGTTGGCTCCGTCAGATGTAGACTACATCCCGACCTCCTCCACCCCTCGCGACACCGAGGATGCCGAGGTGGGATCCCAAGAAGGGACCCATCAGGGGGAGGCTCCGGTGGCGCCACAAGGCGGCCTCCCGGACTTTGCGCCGGACTCCACATCAGAACCCGCAGTGGTTCCGGAGTCCGGCCGGCGGCCCCTTCGCACGAAGGGCAAGACCGTGACGCTGGCAGCTTCCGTCCAACCGGAGGCACCGGACAATTTGTTGGAGGCGCTGCAGAGCGCTTCCATCGAGGAAGAACACCGCACTATTATGAGTGCGGTGATTCAGAAGGTACAGCTTGCTAAGAGCGGGCTGACTGAAGCCTGCAGTAGCCTTCTATCAGGCTTTGAGGTAAGAAGTTAAAAATATGCAATGTAATACCGCATAGACAGTAGCCCCTGATGCTCGGTTCGGTGTTCGGAAAGAAAAGCCGGACTGAGGATCTGAAAAAAAAGAAGATATACGCAGGGTTGCTAAAAAATTATGTCAATATGGGTTGCAGGCTGCGCTGCTGACCTCTGCCGCACTGACTGTGGAGGTCGGTGCTTTGAAGCAGGAGCTCGAGCGGTCCAAGCAAGAGCTCGGCCGCGCCAAGAAGCGGCTCCAGGACAAAGAAGGTGAGTAACACCACTTTGAACTTGTACCTTACAGAAAAGGATTTAGGTTGGAACAAAAAATAACAAGGATAACATGGGTACTGTACGGGCCACGAACGAGGTGGTGACCCTGAAGGAGGCCGTGTCCGTGGCCGAACGCAATGCGGCCACGGAACGGGCAGAGCCAGAAAAGCAGGAGGCATGGGTGGCGGTGGTTCGGCAAGAGCTCCAGGCTCTCATGGAAAAGCATGAGAGTTTGGAGCGTGACTCAAAGACTCGAGAGTCCGAGCTTGCCTCGGCTCTCGAAAGTGCCAAAACTGCCAAGGCTGATGCCCATAAGTCCCTTCAGGAGATTGAGTTGGTGAGGAAGATAGCGGCGGGTAAGGCATTTTTCATGCAAAGCAAGCATGTGAATGTAAATTACGTGTTACTTACCCGAATTCGGAGCTCTCCAGGGGCGTTTGTAGATCTGCCTCGCAGCGTGTCTGATGCTGCCGCATTCTACCGAGCCGAGGAGGGGAGCTCAATGGAGAAGGTCTTCTGGTCTTAGTATGCTGAGGCCGGCCATCCGGTGCCCCCTAGCGACCAGCTGAAGCAGCTGGTCGAGCTCCACAAGGTGGCCGAGTAGGCCATGAAGGGCCTCATAGTCCGGCTGTGGCCTGGAGAGGCCATGCCTGGGAGCTATTTCGGCCTCGTGCGACGGTTGGTGGATGCGTGCCCCTGGGTGGAGGTTATCAAATGCTCCGCCTGTATTGAAGGTGCTCGTCAGGCCCTTGCCCGTGCAAAGGTGCATTGGGGCAAGCTGGATGCGGAGAAGCTAATCACTGATGCACCACCAGCGGGCAAGGAATATCGTATGCCCGAGATGTACTATAAGACTGTCCTGAAGGGTGCCCGCAAGATTGCGGATGAGTGCCCCAGGGATGTAATTATTGAGTAAATTCGCAATGTGTTATCCTGTGCGCTGAAAACTTTGTTCATATGCGCTAAGCAACGCTTGTTAATTTAAAATATTACCTTCTGTGCGGCCGTTTATTAAATCTGAGAGATGGCAAGTCGTCGGCTTCAGCCCCCATGCCATGAGTGCTGGGGTGTTCGGGATAAACTTGAGCACTCTTGTTTCCATTTTTGGGTCCATCTAGGGAGGCGCTCAACACAACGAACAAGGCAACCGGACTTATAGTGCTTGAACACTCTCACTTAGCCATAGAATTCTATAATTTTAAATTTCGGCGAAGCCCCTAGTATTCGGAAGGCCGAATTTGGCACGCTATCCACGCCTTGACCGGACAGAATCCGGTACTTTGCTCGAAGCGACATAAGTCTTTAGGGACTCGCAAAGAACCTCTCGAACAGCGACCAGCTCTCGCCTCATCAGGACGGTCAGTTTTAGCTTTCTCCACTGAGGCGTTAACCCAGCTCAACTGGGGCGCAATCGCAGTGGTTCTCCCAGTGCTACCTTAGCCGATAAAACGGAATGTAAGGTACCAAAACATGGGAGCCGGGCAAACCCAACTATTGACCCAAGAACATGATTCGGAGCCGATGCATATAATGCTATAAGTTCGGGGTGCCACACTTGTGAAAGTGTTCGGACTTATCACACCACAACGCGGGACACATATGCCCCTGGTGTATTTAGCGAACGTACGGATGCAACATTTCATAGATGAACATATGTGTAAGAAAGAAATGCAATTAGAAGCAAAAATGTGCTGCATTGCTTTATTCAAATAAAAACTGGTGTAAGTGCAGGACGATACAAGTGGTGCGGTGAGCAAGGGATGGGACTGTTTAACATGTCCCCCTCCAGGGGTAGGCTACGGAATAATGCATAAAAACAGATTTAATGCTCATAATGGAGACCACCTGGATTTTCGTTGTAGCCTTTCTCCTTACCTGGCTGTTGTATCGTGGGTTCGGCAAGTCTGCTGCCGGACAGGGCCTCTAACGAATGGAGTCCTGTGGGTAAAAAATAAAAGGAAAAGAAAAATAAACGACACACTTAAGAGCCCCTGGTGCGGTTGAGCCACAGTTTGGGCCTATCGTGGTCGAGCCCCTTGCCCCATGCCCATGGTATCTTTAGAGCGTAAGGGAGTACGCGAAGGGTCTGTCTTAATGTTTTACAGGGGCTGGGGTTGGGGCCGCACTGCTACGCGTGCTCGGAACGCGCCAGGTGGTCGTGTTGTAGGTTACACCGGGCACGCTTAGCTGTGTCCGGCCACTTAGCAGCCGGACTCGAGAATTGCCTTAAAAGGCTGCTTTGTACTTCTGCCGCGAGAGCCGCTGTATGTTCCTCCGTTCGGAGGGAGCGTTCAGTGTGTCCATTGACTGTGATGACTCCTCTAGGGCCTGGCATCTTGAGCTTGAGGTATGCATAGTGCGGCACCGCGTTGAACTTTGCGAACGCGGTACGTCCGAGCAAGGCATGATAGCCGTTGCGGAACGGGACTATGTCGAAGATTAACTCCTCGCTTCGGAAGTTATCTGGGATCCGAATACCACTTCCAGTGTAACTGAGCCTGTACAATTGGCTTCTACACCTGGTATGACGCCTTTAAAGGTCGTCTTGGTAGGTTTAATCCTTGAGGGGTCTATGCCCATTTTGCGCACCGTGTCCTGATAAAGCAGGTTTAGGCTGCTACCGCCGTCCATCAGGACTCTGGTGAGATGAAATCCATCGATGATTGGGTCTAGAACCAATGCGGCGAACCCACCATGGCGAATGCTGGTGGGGTGGTCCCTTCGGTCAAAGGTGATCGGGCAAGAGGACCATGGATTGAACTTCGGGGCAACTGGCTCCATCGCGTATACATCCCTGAGTGCACGCTTCCGCTCCCTTTTGGGTATGTGCGTGGCATATATCATGTTCACCGTCCGCACCTGTGGGGGGAAACCCTTCTGTCCTCTATTGTTCGTCGGTTGGGTCTCTTCTTCGTCGTTGCTATGTAGCCCCTTGTCACTGTTTTCGGCAATTAACTTGCCTACCTACTTGAACACCCAACAGTCCCTATTGGTGTGGTTAGCTGGCTTTTCAGGGGTGCCATGTATCTGGCACAAGCGGTCGAGAATTCGGTCCAAATTGGACGGACCCTGAGTTGTTCTTTTGAATGCCTTTTTTCGGTGGCCGGGTTTAGAGCCTCTGAATCCGGCATTGACTGCCGTATCCTCACTGTTATCTCCGTTAATGCGGCGTTTGTTTTTGTAGCGACGCGACCTGCCACTACGGTCCTTGATATCTGGACTGCCAGAATTTTTGTTGAGGTTGTTGCTGCGTGCTAGCCAGTTGTCCTCACCCACACAGAAGCGGGTCATGAGTGATGTAAGGGCTGCCATGGATTTCGGCTTTTCCTGTCCCAGGTGCCGGGCAAGCCACTCGTCGCGGATGTTATGCTTGAAGGCCGCGAGGGCCTCGGCATCCGGACAGTCGACGATTTGGTTTTTCTTGGTTAAGAACCGTGTCCAGAATTGTTTGGCCGATTCGTCTGGCTGCTGAATTATGTGGCTTAGGTCATTTGCATCTGGTGGTCGCACGTACGTGCCTTGGAAGTTATCGAGGAATGCGCCTTCCAGGTCCTCCCAACTCCCAATTGACTCTGCTGGCAAGCTGTTAAGCCAGTGTCGGGCTGGTCCTTTAAGTTTGAGTGGGAGATATTTGATGGCGTGGAGATCGTCTCCGCGGGCCATGTGGATGTGGAGGAGATAGTCCTCGATCCAGACCGCGGGGTCTGTTGTGCCATCATAAGATTCAATATTGACGGGTTTAAACCCTTCTGGGATTTGATGATCCATTACCTCATCTGTGAAGCACAGTGGGTGTGCGGCACCTCTGTACTGGGCAATATCGCGACGGAGCTCAAAGGAGCTTTGTATGTTGTGTTCGACCCGGCCGGACTTACTGTGTCCGGGGTGATGGTGTTCGTCACGTATCGTGGGGCGCCCACGTGATCCATAGATCGATCTTGACTGTCTTGCCTTATCCTCCAATATGTCGCGCAGGTCCGGAGTGTTCCCCTGTGGCCTTGTGCTTTTCGAGCGATGCCGGGGTACAGGTCTAGTGAAGGGCCTTGAGGCCTCTCTGTCGCGATCACGGGGTGGTCGATCAGCCGTATTGTCTCCTGGTGAAGCGGGATCATATGCCTCCACCTCTAATCGGGGGAGCAGCTTACGTTTGGGGTAGCTTTTGGAGGGGCATTCGAGTTCATGCTCTTCGGCCGCGAGGACTTCGGTCCATCTGTCGGCTAGCAGATCTTGATCAGCTCTAAGTTGTTGCTGCTTTTTCTTGAGGCTGTTTGCCGTGGCCATAAGCCTGCGTTTGAAATGCTCCTGTTCGACGGGATCCTAAGGCATGACGAATTCATCGTCGTCGAGGCTTGCCTCGTCTCCGGAGGGAGGCATATAGTCCTCTACCTCTTCTTCGGCCGCTCTCTCATGAGGGCTGGCGTCCCCCTCCTCCTATGCTGGATCTTGCTGGAGTGGGTTGTCTTCGGCACTATCCGGTGTATTATTGTCTCCGGTGCCGGAATCCTCATTCTTGCTGTGGCGGGATTTAGAGCGGCGCCGCTGACACCGGCGCTTGGGCTGTTTCTTGAAGGGGTCATAATCCGCTATTCCTTCGCCGTTCCCATCCTTTGGGATATCCACCATGTATATGTCATATGAAGAGGTGGCTTTCCAGTGCCCGGTGGGCGCTGGTTCTTGGTCGTTTCCGGCATCGTCATCCATACCGTCGATGTCCTCAGAGACGTAATCTAGCATGTCGGTTAGATCGTCGACAGTGGCTACCAAGTGGGTGGTGGGTGGGCTCTGAATTTCTTCGTCGTCCGCATCCCAACCGTCCTGGTCGCAGTCCGGCCAGGCCTCTCCTGATAACGAGAGGTACTTTAGCAAACTCAAGATGTCGCCAAAAGGTGAGTGTTAAAAGATGTCCGCCGCGGTGAACTCCATGATCGGCGCCCAATCGGATTCGACTGGAGGGGGCACGGGAGGTCCGGAGTCCGGCAAGGAGTCCGGCGCCTCGGAGTCACGAGCTTCATGGGGGACAAGATCGGTGTTCGGCTCTATCGCCGTAGAGGTTGCAGCCCTTGAGGTGGTGTCTAGCCATCCATCCTTGGTCTACGCAGCCGGCTCCGAGTCGAAGATCGGAGCGGGCTCGAGTGCGGCCTCCAGGGTACTGTCCGGCTGCAGAGCTAAATCATGCCCATCGTGATAGTACGGCACGCTCGGTTGTGGCTCGAATCCGTCGAGGATCAAGTCCCCGCGGATGTCAGCCGTGAAGTTCAAACTTCCAAATCTGACCTGACGGCCAGGGGCGTAGCCTTCGATCTGCTCCAGCTAGCCAAGCGAATTGGCCCGCAGTGCGAAGCCGCCGAATACGAAGATCTGTCCGGGGAGGAAGGTCTCACCCTGGACTGCATCGTTGTTGACGATCGAAGAAGCCATCGAGCCTATCGGTGACGACACAGAGGAACTCTCAATGAAAGCACCAATGTCGATGTCAAAACAGGCGGATCTCGGGTAGGGGGTCCCGAACTGTGCGTCTAGGCGGATGGTAACAGGAGACGAGGGACACGATGTTTTTACCCAGGTTCGGGCCCTCTTGATGGAGGTAAAACCCTACGTCCTGCTTGATTAATATTGATGATGTGGGTTAAAAGAGTAGATCTACCATGAGATCAAGGAGGCTAAACCCTAGAAGCTAGCCTATGGTATGATTGTTGTTCGTCCTATGGACTAAGGCCATCCGGTTTATATAGACACCGGAGAGGGCTAGGGTTACACAGAGTCGGTTACAAAGGTAGGAGATCTACATATCCGTATCGCCAAGCTTGCCTTCCACGCCAAGGAAAGTCCCATCCAGACACGGGACGAAGTCTTCAATCTTGTATCTTCATAGTCTTGGAGTCCGGCCGATGATGATAGTTCAGCTATCCGGACACCCCCTAGTTCGGAACTCCCTCAAAACTAGTCCTTTGTGACTACGGAAATCGTTGCCTGTGGGTAAAGAGTACAAAGTCTGCAGATTCAAAACCATTCGAGTAACCGTGTCCATGGTCAAGGACTGTGATCAACATATCAATGTTAGTATCAGTGTCAGTCTCAACATCCGTCTCAGCATCAGTCTCAGTGTCAGTCTTAGTAATAGTCTCCGGTGAATGAACATGAGTGGTAAACCCGGCTGAATGTTATTTCCTGTGGATGGACTAACCAGTTTATTATTATGTATTGAGTATTTCCTTGGGATGATTTAAATTTATGAGCTACTTGAATTCAAATGGTGAAATATAAGCCCTTTATGTGATGTCGCTCAGACGTCCAACTGTGGCACTCTTGTTATTTACTTTTGATATAAGCCCTTTATGTCATGTCACTCAGACGTCCGACTGTGGCACTCTTGTTATTTACTTTTGATATAAGCCCTTTATGTGATGTCGCTCAGACGTTTGACTGTGGCATTCTTGTTATTTACTTTTGATATAAGCCCTTTATGTGATGTCGCTCAGACGTCCGACTGTGGCATTATTGTTATTTACTATTGATATAAGCCCTTTATGTGATGTCGCTCAGACATCCGACTGGGGCACCCCTGTTATTTACTTCCACTATAAGCCCTTTTCGAGATGTCGCTTAGACGTCCGACTGTGGCACGCACTGTCAGTTACATTTCAATATAAGCCCTTTATGTGGTGTCGCGCTGACGCCCGACTACGGCATGTTGATTTATTTTTACCCTTTCGAGGCGTCGCTGCAGACACTCGATCGGTCTTCAGTTATTTTTTTTGGGATTTCGGCAGGACCACCGCCTGACTTCCTTTTTATTTAACATGCCGTGCAAATTTATTATCTGAGTGTGCATTACTAATCTGCTCATGTGCATCATGTTTGCATTTTTTATATCTTATGTCCAAACTGTCTTGCGAGTACATTCAAAGCACTCACCTAGCTTGTTGATTTTTCCAGATGTTAACGAAGGCGATCTTATGGATGAAGAGTACGATAGCGAGACCGACGCCTAGAGGAGTCCAAGTCAGTCCCGTGCGATCCTGGAATTGGTCACTTGTATCATATACGCTTCCGCTACCCGAATATAATCATCGAGCCTCACTCCGGCGCTCGATGAGCTGTAAGATTTAGGAGTCATGTCACCCACTTCACTGTGACATATCCACCACCACTTTTATTTCGAGTCAGTAGTTATGCCGCCATACCCTTGTGCCATATCCGCCTTTATGTATAATACCGACGTGCTTGTAATAAATTGTTGAGCAGCCTCAGCTCAACCTTGTATAATATTTAGTACTTCTGGATTTCTGTATCAAGGATTTGTCTACCAGTAAGGAGGATTCTTCTATAGTGGTCTTGTATAAAGGATGGTTTCTCTATAAATGTTTTATTGGAAAACCGGTCCTGACACGCCGCCGCCCGGCCCGGCCTCCGCCGTCCCGTCGCCGGCTAGCCTCACCTCCAGCCAGATCCGGGCAGGTCCGGCCCAGATCCAGCGACCCGCGCCTCCTCCGACCCCACCTAGCTCGCCAGAGCTCGCCCGACCGCCGCCCTGCTCGGCGGAGTTCGTCTCCGGCCGGATCGGGACGGGATCCTGCAGTCACCGATCCAAACGCCCGTGCCTCCGTCCCGGATCCCGCCGTCCTGTTGACTTTTTCTGCGAGGTCTATTTTCTTCCAACTCCCTAGATTCCTGATTTATGTGTGCATCTTCATCCTGCCATAACTTCATGCATATTGCTCCGTTTTGCATGTATGATATATGAAAATGTTCATTGAGAGATGCTATTCATTTTGTTCCATTTTGTCATGCTTGTTTGAGTTCATCTCGATGCCCTAATGATGTTGCAAGAGTGCTATATGATGTTAACCTGCTGAAACTGTTATAACTTGGTGATTTGTCTTTTTCATTGCATTTTGTGTGTGCATCCTATGAGCTTGATGTCTACATGTTTTAGGAGCATATTCATGACATCTTTACAGCGGTGCAATCCATGTATTTTTGTGTGCCATGTGGTGAGTGCATCAAGCTCGTGAAGTAGGGTACTTGCTGTTACTATTTTGCTAGGCTGAATCTGTTATCTCTTGATTCTATGTAAACCTGCTGCTACAAGTCATTTTATGCATAATCTGGAGATATTCACTAAGGATGTTTTGTTATACATATCATGCTCTATCCATCCATGCCCCTGGTTGCATTTATAGCCTGCTGTAGCTTGTTGTAATCATGCTCCAAAATTGTTAAATAATGTTGCTGTCAGCATGTTAACCTTAAGTTCAGTTTTGCCATGTGTTTTGCTAGTGATCCGTGCATCCTATGACTATGCTATTGACATGTTTAGCTCCATAAATGTGTCATCCTACTGTTGGTCACCTTGGCATGCCATATATTGCTCTATGGTGAGTGGTACAACCTCACTAGCATGCCTACTTATCATTGTTCCTGCCATGTACTGTTATTCTGAATCTGTAATATCATTTCCCATGTTTGCCTGGATGCTACCATCTTTTCTGCTGATCTTTGGAATAAGTTTAGTAAGGGAGTTTTGTTATTTGTCTTTAGTATTAGCATGCCATGCCTTTGTTTGCCATGATAAGTTCCTGTAGCATGTTGTTTGATAGCTCTAAACATTCCTACCTGATGTTATTTCTGCCATGCTAAGTGATTTCTGCTAAGTCTGTGAAACTGTTATCATTTGCAATCTTGCAATGTCCTTTTGAGCATGTTCTAGTGATTTATGGAGATAGCTCAGTGTTCATGTTTTTTCATGCTTTACCTGTACATCATGTCCATGCCTTTTGGTTCATGTTGAGGTGCTGTAGCATGTTGTTTTGATGCTTGCAAGATGCCTAGTTGCTGTTTTGGACAGATTATTGTTATATCTTGTTTCATGTGTATGTGTGCACCGTTCCTCCGTTTTGAGTGTGCTCTATATGAAACTTGCTTAGAATTGCATGTAGTTTCATCTTATCATGTAGCATCCTTGTTTTGAGATTTTTTGCTTGATGTTTGAATGCATTTTGCATCAATCCCATGTTTAACTTGTTTTGCTCATATCTTCTAGGCCGTAGCTCCGAACTAAATGAACTTCATATGTAACTTGACTAGAATTTCGTGTAGATCATCTTGGTGCATCTTAACTTGATATTTAACAACTTGAACATAAGGTTTATTCACATCTGGACCAACTTAGAAATTTGCATATGAGGACTTATCGGAATTGTTATATGTTGTTTCCGGCCTCATTTAAACTTGCTTTGATATGTTGCTCTTGTATGCATCATCTCTTGCCATGAGTAGCTTCATGTAGCCTTTGTCATGCATCATACTTGGTTGAGCATCATGCCATGTCTATGTGTTGTGTGTTTACCTTGTTGTTTGCTTCTTTCCGGTTGTGCTCCTTCTCAGTTCCTGTTTCATTGCGATCGTGAGGATTCGTTCGTCTACGCTTGGTTCGTCTTCGTGGCTCCATCTTCTTCATGGACTCGTTCTTCTTCCTAGCGGGATTTCAGGCAAGATGACCATTACCCTCGATATCACTTCTATCTTTGTTTTCTAGTTGCTTCGTTCTATCACTATGTTGCGCTACCTATCACTTGTTTACCATGCCTCCCATTTTGCCATGTCAAGCCTCTAACCCACTTTTCCTAGCAAACCGTTGTTCGGCTATGTTACTGCTTTTCGTCAGCCCCTCTTATAGTGTTGTTGTTGCAGGTGAAGTTGAAGATTGCTCCATGTTGGAACAGGATTATGTTGGGATATCACAATATCTCTTATTTAATTAATGCATCTATATACTTGGTAAAGGGTGGAAGGCTCGGCCTTATGCCTAGTGTTTTGTTCCACTCTTGCCGCCCTAGTTTCCGTCATACCGGTGTTATGTTCCTTGATTTTACGTTCCTTACGCGGTTGGGTGATTTATGGGACCCCCTTGACAGTTCGCTTTGAATAAAACTCCTCCAGCAAGGCCCAACCTTGGTTTTACCATTTGCCTACCTAACCCTTTTTCCCTTGGGTTTCTGGAGCCCGACCGTCATCTTTATTTACCCCCCCGGGCCAGTGCTCCTCTGAGTGTTGATCCAAACTAGAGCACCGTACGGGACCGTCCCTTGGCAACGTGGGTTATGTTGGTACTCGTACGCTTAGCTTATCCGGTATGCCTTGAGAACAAGATATGTGCAGCTCCTATCGGGATTTATCGGCACATCCGAGCGGTCTTGCTGGTCTTGTTTTACCATTGTTGAAATGTCTTGTAAATCGGGATTCTGAGACTGATCGGGTCTTCCTGGTAGAAGGAATATCCTTCATTTACCGCGAGAGCTTGTGATGGGCTAAGTTGGGACACCCCTGCAGGGTTTAAACTTTTGAGAGCCGTGCCCGCGGTTATGTGGCAGATGGGATTTTGTTAATATCCGGTTGTAGAGAACTTGACACTTGACTTAATTAAAATGCATCAATCGCGTGTGTAGCCGTGATGGTCTCTTTTCAGCGGAGTTCGGGAAGTGAACACGGTTTTGGGTTATGTTTGAAGGTAAGTAGTTTCAGGATCACTTCTTGATCATTGCTAGCTTCACGACCGTTCCATTGCTTCTCTTCTCGCTCTTATTTGCTTATGTTAGCCACCGTATATGCTTAGTCGCTGCTAAAACCTCACCACTTTACCCCTTCCTTACCCATTAAGCTTTGCTAGTCTTGATACTCATGGTAATGGGATTGCTGAGTCCTCGTGGCTCACAGATTACTACAACAACAATTGCAGGTGTAGGTTATGCGATGATCTTGATGCAAGAGCGATGTTACTTGTTTTGGAGTTCTTCTTCTGCTTCTTATTCGATCAGGGGATAGGTTCCAGGTCGGTAGCCTGGGCTAGCATTGTGGATGTCGTTTGAGCTTCTGTTTGTCTTTCATCCATAGTCGAATGTTGATCTTATGTATGATATATTGTTGTACCTTTGCGGCATTTGTATGCCTTGTATGTATCCCCATCTATTGTGTAATGTTGATGTAATGATATCCACCTTGCAAAAGTGTGTCAATATGCGGTTCTATCCTTGGTGGGACCTTCGAGTCTCTTTAGGATAGTATCGCATATTGGGCGTGACAAGTTGGTAATCAGAGCTATCCGCGACTTAGGATCCCCTTCCTTGATCGAATCGCTGACGTTCTTGAGTCTAGAACAAAATATTTTAAGTCTTAGGATTATATATATCGGACAGTAGGATTCTTTTTACCTTAGTCCCTTCGTCGCTCTGGTAAGGAATCTTGACGTAGGCATTTTTAATTTCTCCTCTTCCCTTTCAAACTTTCTTTAGGATCACGCGGTTACTTTTCCGATCGTTGGTTCTCTGCTCTTTTCATCCGGTGCATTTCTAGTCAAGTTGACTCGAGCCTCTTCATCTTTGCCAAGTTCAATCCTCAGTTGTTTTCTTTTCCCACCCGCCCATCCCTTTTTCTCCTCAGAGCCGGAGTCTGTAATCGAGTATCCATCCTACTCGTGTGAAGCCTTTGATTTCTTTGAACCGGTGTTTCCTCTTGAAGCTATTCATTGGTTTTCCCCTTCCAAGTCGCCTTTTCTTTTCCTGCCCTCCCACCCTCTTCTTCCCGGAGCCCGAGTCTGTTTCGAGCATCAATTTCATTCGTGTGGAGCCGCTTCAGTCTTTCGTCAATTGTTTCAACCAGTGAATTCTCTTTTGTTTGACATTCTTCATCTCTTTTCTGGTGGACTCAATTCATGTTTTTCGGGTTGATCACATTCTTTTCCTTGGATCAATTGTTCTCCTTGCTCGTTTGCCTCTCGCCATTCAATCATTCCGGAGTTCGGAAGACATCTCAGGAGATTCGTCTATGTTCCAATTAATTTGAGGTTGTCACCTCATTCAAATATTAAAATGGTTCTGGTGCATCATCTATCTGTTCAACATCCCTTTCCAACGGTGTTTTTCTCTTTAGTGGGCCCTAACCCACAGGTCTTTTCCCAGGATCTTACCTGACTCTTCTAATTATTTCGGAGCTATTCCCAAATTCTTTTCAAAGTGTGACGTAAGAATGGATCCCATCAGTCACATGCCTTCTCCAAGGTCGCTTTCAAATTCTTTTCATTGTTGGCTCAACCACTTCCCTTTTCATTCTCCCGGAGTATCTCAGTAATTTTGGTGGTGTTCTCCGTCGTCATTTGAAGACCGAAGAAGAGTTTTTCCTCTAAATCTTGTCTGTTCTCTCAAAGATTCGCGGTTCCAGCTTCATGTTATCCTTTCGAATTATTCAATTTGTCAGATATTCCTTTTCTTACCCATACAGAGTATTTCAGCAGTCGTTTTCCCGTTTCTTTTCACTAGAGGCCATCGTTCCAGAAGAATTCTTCGTCCTCACATTTCAGCTACCGTTATCCAATTATCCCGGCGCTTCGTTCAAGTGCTCTTTAATCGGATCGAGTTCTTCTGGTTCTCTTCTATCTAAATTCCCTCTAGCATATTTGTTCTTCTAATTGTTCCCGGTGATTCATTCTCTTTCATCAGTCATTTTCTAATTTTTACAGTGGTTCCTTCAGATTCCTTTTCCATTGTTAGAATTTTAATTCATTCGTTCTTTAAAATCCTACCGGTGGTTCATTGAAGATCTTTCTCAAGTTTTGCGCCATATACCCCGCAATCCTTTTCAACAAGAATAAGTAGTATGCAAAATCCGGTTGTCATCAATTAAATGTTATGAGGATAAGCATAATGTAATTCTTATTATTATTTCATCATCGTCAACTAATCCCTTCCTTCGGAGTTTGTTCATGATGAATAATCTCTTGGTTCGAAGTGTTTTCATCTATTCTTTTTCGGAGTTCGAATTTTTCCTCGGCCATTTCGCCGGAACCTCCATCTAAATCACCGCAAGGCTCATCTTATTCTTTCATCCTTAATTCCATCTCATCATCCTTTTGTCAACGGAGTTCTTCATGGTGGTTCTTCATGATTTAATCCATTCTTCGAGTGTTCATCAAGATTCTTGTTGGAGGAGTTCAAGGATCTTTTCTTCTCGCACTCGAAGTGCAAATAATTCTTCGTTTTCTTCTGAAGTGGAGTTTTGCATTTCTTCGCTCTTCTCAGCTATTCAGACATTGATTGTGGTATAATTTCACCTCAAGTTTCGAGATGTTTTTGATAAGTCCACAACAAGCTTATTCTTTCGTTGTTGATTTTCTCAACAACTCCATTCAATCCTTCTTTCTAAGTTCTTTTCATTCAATTCTCTCAATTCTTCTGGAGGCATTGCATTGTTCATCTTGTCAAGTGTCATCTTATTTGGTGAAGTTCATGTTCTAATCCTTCCATTTTCAGTCGGAGTGTTGCCGAAATTCTTTTGTTCATTCTTTTTCTATCTTGTTCTAACCGGAGTGGTTTCAGAGTCTATCTTGTTCCCACGAGCTTTTGACTCTTGTCATATTCTCCATTCCTCTTTCTATCCGAGTGCTCTCGACTTGGTTCATTTTTCCCTTGCATTCTTACTTCACCTCTTCCTCTTTCTCTTCCGTCTCGCTCCTAAGATCTCGGGACGAGATCTCTTGTTAGTGGAGGAGACTTGTAACACCCCAGATCCAATGTGCCAGGTGTCTTCCAGCTATTTATCGTTGTTGCCATGTCATTTGCTTGCGTGTTGCATTTCGCCATGACATCATCTGCATTGGATCCTCATGTTTTTCAAAACCTGCATCCGTTCGGGTTCCACCGGTTCTCTCCGTTGTCCGTTCTGAGCACAGACAGCGCACGCACCCGTCGCCCCTCTCAGACCTTGTTTCGTGAGCGGGAGAAAAACGTTCTCGGAATGGACCAAGATTTGTCGAGTGGCCTTGGTATAACACCGGTAGACCGCCCGTCAAATTTTGTTCCATTTATAGACCGCCCGTCAAATTTCATTCCATTTGGAGGTCGTTTGATGCCCATACAGTTAACCGAGTTCACTGAAACAACCTTCTCTTTGCAGCCCAGCAACTCTTCACACAGACCACCTAGACGATTCAAATGCCTTCCATGCTCTCGGTCGTTCGATCAAGATCGCGTGGGCGAAAACTGCTCCTCATTTGGAGTCTCCTAGCTCCCTCAACCTATGAATATGTGCATCCCCCCGAAATTTAGCGCAAATCAAACCCTAGCCTCTCCCCCTCCGAGCCGCTGGACATGTTCGTTCGCGCCGCCGCCCCGGACCAGTGTCCGCCCGCCACGTGGCCCCCGCGCCCTCCCTCCGCCGCCAGCCCGCTTGGCCCAGGCGGGGCCCTCCCGGCCCGAGCTGCCGACCGCGCCTCCCCGCCCGGGATCTCCGCCGCTGATATAGCGCCACCCGCCGGCGCCGCCCTCCGCCGCCCAGTATCCCGCACCGCCGCCACCTCGTCGTTGGCTGGCCTCGCCTCCGGCCAGATCCGGGCAGGTCCGGCCTGGATCCGGTGACCCGCGCCTCCTCCGATCCCGCCTAGCTCGCCGGAGCTCGCCCGCTCGCCGCCTCGCTCGCCGGAGTTCGTCTCCGGCCGGATCGGGACGAGATCCTCCAGTCCCCGATCCAAACGCCCGTGCCCCCGTCCCGGTTCTCGCCGTCACATTAACTTTTTCTGCGAGGTCTATTTTCTTCCAAGTCCCTAGATTCCTGATTTATGTGTGCATCTTCATCCTGCCATAACTTCCTGCATATTGCTCCGTTTTGCATGTATGATATATGTAAGTGTTCATTGAGAGATGCTCTTCATTTTATTCCATTGTGCCATGCTTGTTTGAGTTCATCTTGACGCCCTAATCGTTGTTGCAAAAGTGCTATATGATGTTACCCTGCTGAAACTGTTATAACTTGGTGATTTGTCTTTTTCATTGCATTTTGTGTGTGCATCCTATGAGCTTGATGTCTACATGTTTTAGGAGCATTTCCATGCCATCTTTACAGTGGTGCAATCCAGGTATTTTCGTGTGCCTTGTGGTGAGTGCATCCAGCTCGTGAAGTAGGGTACTTGTTGTTACTATTTTGCTAGGCTGAATCTGTTATATCTTGATGCTATGTAAACCTGCTGCTACAAGTCATTCTTTGCATAATCTTGAGATATTAGCTAAGAATGTTTTGTTATACATGTCATGCTCTATCCATCCATACCCCTGGTTGCATTTATAGCATGATGTAGCTTGTTGTAATCTTGCTCGAAAATTGCTAACTAATGTTGCTGTCAGCCTGTTTACATTAAGTTCAGTTTTGCCATGTGTTTTGGTAGTGATCCATGCGCTCTATGACTATGCTATTGCCATGTTTAATCTTACTATTTATCACCTTGGCATGCCATGTATTGCTCTGTGGTGAGTGGTACAAGCTCACCAACATGCCAACTTATCGTTGTTCCTGCCATGTACTGTTATTCTGAATCTGTCATATTATTTGCCATGTTTGTATGGATGCTACCATCTTTTCTGTTGACCTTTAGAATAAGTTCAGTAAGGGAGTTTTGTTATTTGTATTTAGTATTAGCATTCCATGCCTTTGTTTTCCATGATAAGTTCCTATAGCATGTTGTTTGATAGCTCTAAACATTGAAACCTCATGTTATTTCTGCCATTCTCAGTGATTTTTGCTAAGTCCATGAAACTGTTATTATTTGCAGTCTTGCCATGTCCTTTTAAGCATGTTCTAGTGATTTCTGGAGATAGCTCACTATTCATGTTTTGTCATGCTTTACCTGTACATCATGTCCATGCCTTTTGGTTCATGTTGAGGTGCTGTAGCATGTTGTTTTGATGCTTGCAAGATGCCTAGTTGCTGTTTTGGACAGATTATTGTTATATCTTATTTCATGTGTATGTGTTGCACCGTTCCTCCGTTTTGAGTGTGCTCTATATGAAACTTGCTTAGAATTGCATGTAGTTTCATCTTATCACGTAGCATCCTTGTTTTGAGAGTGTTTGCTTGATGTTTGAATGCATTTTGCATCAATGCTATGTTTAACTTGTTTTGCTCATATCTTCTAGGCCGTAGCTCTGAACTAAATGAACTTCAAATGTAACTTGACTAGAATTCCGTGTAGATCATCTTGGTGCATCTTAACTTGATATTTAACAACTTGAACATAAGGTTTATTCAGATCGGGACCAACTTCGAAATTTGCATATGAGGACTTATCGGAATTGTTATATGTTGTTTCCGGCCTCATTTAAACTTGCTTTGATATGTTGCTCTTGCATGCATCATCTCTTGCCATGAGTAGCTTCATGTAGCCTTTGTCATGCATCATACTTGGTTGAGCATCATGCCATGTCTATGTGTTGTGTGTTTACCTTGTTGTTTGCTTCTTTCCGGTTGTGCTCCTTCTCAGTTCCTGTTTCATTGCGATCGTGAGGATTCGTTCATCTAAGCTTGGTTCGTCTTCGTGGCTCCATCTTCTTCATGGACTCGTTCTTCTTCCTAGCGGGATTTCAGGCAAGATGACCATTACCCTCGATATCACTTCTATCTTTGTTTTCTAGTTGCTTCGTTCTATCACTATGCTGCGCTACCTATCACTTGGTTACCATGCCTCCCATTTTGCCATGTCAAGCCTCTAACCCACTTTTCCTAGCAAACCGTTGTTCGGCTGTGTTACTGCTTTTCGTCAGCCCCTCTTACAGTGTTGTTGTTGCAGGTGAAGTTGAAGATTGCTCCATGTTGGAACAGGATTATGTTGGGATATCACAATATCTCTTATTTAATTATTGCATCTATATACTTGGTAAAGGGTGGAAGGCTCGGCCTTATGCCTAGTGTCTTGTTCCACTCTTGCCGCCCTAGTTTCCGTCATACCGGTGTTATGTTCCTTGATTTTGCGTTCCTTACGTGGTTGGGTGATTTATGGGACCCCCTTGACAGTTCGCTTTGAATAAAACTCCTCCAGCAAGGCCCAACCTTGGTTTTACCATTTGCCTACCTAACCCTTTTTCCCTTGGGTTTCCGGAGCCCGAGCGTCATCTTTATTTACCCCCCCGGGCCAGTGCTCCTCTGAGT
This sequence comes from Triticum dicoccoides, assembly GCF_002162155.2. Lineage (NCBI taxonomy): Eukaryota > Viridiplantae > Streptophyta > Magnoliopsida > Poales > Poaceae > Triticum > Triticum dicoccoides. The sequence continues at coordinate 319,541,607 of NC_041383.1, read as the reverse complement.
GTTGATCCAAACTAGAGCACCGTGCGAGACCGTCCCTTGGCAACGTGGGTTATGTTGGTACTCGTACGCTTAGCTTATCCGGTATGCCTTAAGAACAAGATATGTGCAGCTCCTATCGGGATTTATCGGCACATCCGAGCGGTCTTGCTGGTCTTGTTTTACCATTGTTGAAATGTCTTGTAAATCGGGATTCTGAGACTGATCGGGTCTTCCTGGTAGAAGGAATATCCTTCGTTTACCGCGAGAGCTTGTGATGGGCTAAGTTGGGACACCCCTGCAGGGTTTAAACTTTTGAGAGCCGTGCCCGCGGTTATGTGGCAGATGGGATTTTGTTAATATCCGGTTGTAGAGAACTTGACACTTGACTTAATTAAAATGCATCAATCGCGTGTGTAGCCGTGATGGTCTCTTTTCAGCGGAGTCTGGGAAGTGAACACGGTTTTGGGTTATGTTTGAACGTAAGTAGTTTCAGGATCACTTCTTGATCATTGCTAGCTTCACGACCGTTCTGTTGCTTCTCTTCTCGCTCTTATTTGCGTATGTTAGCCACCATATATGCTTAGTCGCTGCTACAACCTCACCACTTTACCCCTTCCTTACCCATTAAGCTTTGCTAGTCTTGATACCCATGGTAATGGGATTGCTGAGTCCTCGTGGCACACAGATTACTAGAACAACAGTTGCAGGTGTAGGTAATGCGATGATCTTGATGCGAGAGCGATGTTACTTGTTTTGGAGTTCCTCTTCTGCTTCTTATTTGATCAGGGGATAGGTTCCAGGTCGGTAGCCTGGGCTAGCAGGGTGGATGTCGTTTGAGCTTCTGTTTGTCTTTCATCCATAGTCGAATGTTGATCTTATGTATGATATATTGTTGTACCCTTGCGGCATTTGTATGCCTTGTATGTATCCCCATCTATTGTGTAATGTTGATGTAATGATATCCACCTTGCAAAAGTGTGTCAATATGCGGTTCTATCCTTGGTGGGACCTTCGAGTCTCTTTAGGATAGTATCGCATATTGGGCGTGACAAGTTGGTAATCAGAGCTATCCGCGACTTAGGAGCCCCTTGCTTGATCGAATCGATGACGTTGTCGAGTCTAGAACAAAATATTTTGAGTCTTAGGATTATATATATCAGACAGTAGGATTCTTTTTACCTTAGTCCCTTCGTCGCTCTGGTAAGGAATCTTGACGTAGGCGTTTTTAATTTCTCCTCTTCCCTTTCAAACTTTCTTTAGGATCTCGCGGTTAGTTTTCCAATCGTTGGTTCTCTGCTCTTATCATCCGGTGCATTTCTAGTCAAGTTGACTCGAGCCTCTTCATCTTTGCCAAGTTCAATCCTCAGTTGTTTTCTTTTCCCACCCGCCCACCCCTTTTTCTCCTCAGAGCTAGAGTCCGTAATCGAGTATCCATCCTACTCGTGTGAAGCCTTTACTTTCTTTGAACCGGTGTTTCCTCTTGAAGCTATTCATCGGTTTTCCCCTTCCAAGTCGCCTTTTCTTTTCCTGCCCTCCCACCCTCTTCTTCCCGGAGCCTGAGTCTGTTTCGAGCATCAATTTCATTCGTGTGGAGCCTCTTCAGTCTTTCGTCAATTGTTTCAATCGGTGAATTCTCTTTTGTTTGACATTCTTCATCTCTTTTCTGGTGGACTCAATTCAAGTTTTTTGGGTTGATCACATTGTTTTCCTTGGATCAAGTGTTCTTCTTGCTCGTTTGCCTCTCGCCATTCAATCATTCCTGTCGGGGAAACTAATCCACCAACACCTATGGGGCTGGCGGACCGAGCCCCTTTCGGTTCGGCGGAGGGCGGAGGTCGCACGAAGAGCAGATCGAGGCGAAGCACACGAGCAGTTTACCCACCTTCGGAGCTCTCCGGAGAGATAATACCCCTACTGCTGCTTGTTTGATTGTATTGTGTTCTTGCTCGAGAGAGAGCTAAGTGTTTTTCTGGCTTCCGAATGATCCAAACCCCCCTTTACGTTGTGCATGGGCCTCCTTTTATATGCTCAAGGGGTCACCGACAGGTGGCAACGTAAACAAGGGTACGAATGTAAAAAGCGAGGTGGTTGGTACAGTTACTTGTACAGTGTTTCCTACCTAACCCTGACGGCAGGGGACAAGGGGATTAAATGCCCGTCTGTGTAGCCCAAATAGTGCAGAAAAGGACCGTCAGGGGCGCCGCCGCTCGCCACGATGGTGATCTTGTCAGCTTCGCATGCCACCACGCACCGCTGGCTGCACAGCCTCCCGCCACGCGCGCCTGGAAAGGCCCCCAGAGCGACACGTTGTTGGATGCGCTAGAGCGTGGGCACAGAGTGGCCGCCTTCCGCGGCAAGTGCCTTGCCGCGGCCGTTGTCTTGTCGGGTCCGGAAGCTTGTCGCTCACCAGGCCTCGAGATGCCTTGGTTGGTCTTCCCGGCAAGCTCCTCTTGCCGGGGTCTTGTTGCCTTGCCGAGACACGTGGCGCGTCGCGGCAAGTTCCTTGGGATGCCTTGGTTGGCCTTCCCGGCAAGCTTCTCTTGCCGGGGCCTTGTCTCCTTGGCTTAAATACTTTGTTCTTGAATGGCTCCAAAGGAACCACGGAGGACCTTGGCGGTCGCCCGGCAAGCCTTGCCGCGGGGCGCTGCAACTGCCCATGCACAAGTTCGGGATACTAGGGTACCCCTATTCTAGTACACCGACAGGAGCCCCCGGGCCTGGGCCATACACGGTGCCGAGCGCTGTTGGGCCAGGCCCAAAACAGGGCACGGGCACACGCGGCCTGGGTTATGCCATATCTGACTCCGTACCCACCGCGCCCTCCCTAACGGCACGCGTCGAATGATGCGTCGTGGGAGAGATCGTGGGTGGTTTCTTTATTCGGGAGGGCGAAACGTCCGCCCCCTCCCTCTATATAAGCAGAGGAAACAGGGGCAGTTCGTCCATCTCGCCGTTTGTTGCTCCAACTCCAGAAATCTCCGCCGCTCCCCCCCTTCTTCTCGAAGCAGAAAGAGAGCAGCGCTCCACTCCCCATTGCCACCAGCATCACCAACGCCGCCGATCTCCCCCACCACCTCCGCCATGGCTCCAAAAGCCGACAAGGGGAAGGGCGTGAAGTCGGCCGAGGCGCAGCGGCTCGCGGCGCTGCGGAAGGAGCGGGCCCTCTTCCCCCCTCAGCTCGGTGCGCGGGAGCTGAGGGAGTACTACTACCTCTTCTGGTCGACGGAGACGCGTGCGCATCTGTGCACGAGGGTACTCCCGGCTGCAGCTTTGGAACTGGCTCCAAGCGGGTACCCGTTCTTCACATTGTTCTTCTACTGCGGGCTCTGCCCGCCCTTTTCTGATTTCTTCTGCGACATCATGAACACCTATGGGTTCTGCCTCCTTGACTTCACCCCTAACACCGTTCTGACCATGGCAGTTTTCGCACATTTGTGCGAAAACTTTGTCGGAGTCCACCCAAATGTAGCCCTTTTCCGCCACTTCTTAATGCCTCGGGTCGAGAGAGGAGAGCTGCTTGCTGGAGGGATCGCCTGGATCTCGAGAGTCGGCAAGAAGGAGGCGTATCTGGAGGGTGAGCTCTGCAGCAAGTGGGAGGAGTGGAGAGCGGAGTGGTGCTGGATCGTCGAGGAGAACCCGCAGCCGTTCACTGTCCTGCGCCAAGCCCCAATAGTGCATGGTAATGATTGAATTAACGTGGCCCCGGAAGACGAGAGTGTCAGGACCCCGACTCAATGCCACATGGATCTAGCATGTAACACCTCATATCATTTTGCGGCCTCACGCACGGTATTCCCACGGGTGTCGCCTTACCTTTGCCCGGGACCGTTTGCGCCTTTTGGCACACGTATATGATAGTGTCGCTAGCATCCATATGATAAGGAGCCCGGGCTGACATGGCTAGTCGTAAACCCAAAGTGGCACAAACTTACAGGGACAGGCATCCATGACCCAGCATCGAACGTGTCGGTCATCAGCGAGTGAATCCAGGCTGTAGCACTGGGCTAGCAGGACTCTGGTATTTATCGCGTGACATTTCCCCAAAGGGACAGACACAGGAACGAAGAAGGACACATGCCGGCCAGCCTAAGTGTTCCGGAGCAGTAGCAAGCTACCATGGCTCAGTGGAAACACTAGGAGACATTTCCCGGTAAGAGAGGCTACTAAGAATAAACAACTAGATAGTCAGATCCCACACATACCAAGCATTTCAATAACATACACACAATATGCTCGACATGTGCAAATACAACATGGCATCACAACATGACTCTACAACTCAAGTATTTATTCAATAGGCTCCGAGGAGCGAGATATTACAAACATGAGTCTCATGACCCAACATTCAGAGCATACAAATCAAAGCACAAGCGGAAGCTCAACATGTCTGAGTACAGACATCTACAAATGAAAAAGGCTTGAAAGCCTGACTATCTACCAGGTCCTGCCGAGGGCACAAGATCGTAGCTGAGGTAACAAGCTAAACGTCGAAGTCCATGTGGAACTACTAGCGAGACTGACGTCTCTCTACAAAAACATAAAATAGGCAAACGTGAGTACAAATGTACCCAGCAAGACTTACATCAGAACTATCTACATATGCATCATTATCAACAAAGGGGATGGTGGGGTTTAACTGCAGCAAGCCAGCTTTGACTCAGTGGCTATCCTAAACTACGACTGCAAGCAACTCTTTTGAGGTGGCGCACACGAGTCCACATATTCACCAACCAATACACCACTATGGATCCGCTCCCGTCTCCCTACGAGAACGCCATCCATAGCACTCACGCTTATCTTGCGTATTTTAGAGTATCCACTTTCACTTGTCTATGAACTGATATAAGCAACCCAGAAGTCCTTTTTTGCGGACACGGCTATTCGAATAGATGATGTTAACCCTGCAGGGGTGTACTTCTTCACACACGCTCTCACCACTTACCGCCGTTTACACGACATGTACTCGGCAACCTTCAAGCGGAAGCCCAACGTGGGTGTCGGCCACGGCCTACCTAAACACTCAAGTCTCTACTCCAGGTTTATCGCCTATTCGGGTTCCATCCATGAGGAGATCCGGCCGGAGTTTCGCTCACAGCCCCAAACGATGTGTGCAGGGTTCCCGAGATACCTAACAGGTATCCGGTACACCGTGCCACGTACCTACCACATCACAGCCCACCCCTACGGTCAGCGCTGTCCACGGCCTCCATTAGGCTACAAACACCAGAAACTACTTGCAACTCCTGGACAGAGAACTAGGGTGAATAAGAAGCCGAGAGGGTCCATTGTTTTCAGGCCCAATGCGTGGTAGTAGCTGAATCATGGATCACAAACACAGAACTCAGTTCCTGAGGACGGCTGCAATGAGACAACCCACCATGTACTCCTACATGGCCTCTCACCGATACCTTTACCAAATCGTGTTCACCACTTAGCTCACACACAGTAGGACATGTTCACACACCTCTGATTCATCCCCGATGAATCAGACCTGACTCAACTCTAAGCAGTAGCAGGCATGACAAACAAACATGAATGAGTAGGCACAACAGGGCTCAAGCAACTCCTACTCATACTAGTGGGTTTCATCTATTTACTGTGGCAATGACAGGTCATGCAGAGGATAAAGGGGTTCAGCTACCGCAGCAAGTAACAAATGACTCGTTGTTGTCCTAATGCAGAGTAAAAGAGAGCAGGGTGAGAGAGTAGGATTGTATCGGAATGAACAAGGGGGGGGGGGGTTTGCTTGCCTGGCACTTCTGAAGATATTATAGTTCTTCATCGGTGTCAACGATCACATCGTCGGTACAACGTCTACCGAGGGGGAACAACACCGGCAAACACAGAAGAAACATGATCAATGCAATGTACAATATGATGCATGCTATGACATGGCAATATGAATGTGTTTTGGGCTAATGCACCTAGCTATGATTTAAATGAAGCTGGTTTGAATACATGATTCAAATTCCAACTCCATATATGGTTATTTAAATGCCCTTTATTTGTTTTGTCCAAAACAGAGGACAAACATTGTTCAAACATGCATGAAAATGGTACAGATGGGTTCCTTGAATTTTTTTGATAATTTTTCATATATAATTTGTTTCATTTGGGGTTACGGTTGAATTACTATGAATTTTTGAAGTTTTGAACATTTTCTGGAATTATTAAATCATTTAAGATTTATTTAAATTCCAGAAAGGAATTATTGCGTCAGCATGACCTCATAGTGACGTAGCAGGTCAACGGGCGCCGTCCAGGTCAAACTGACCTGTGGGCCCTGCGTGTCAGTGTCTGGACTAACTAACCTAATTAAAATTAACCCTAACTAACTTGGTTAGCCGGGCGGGGCCCGCATGTTAGTGGCTCATCTAATTAGCTAAGTTAATTAACAATAACTGACCTAACACTAATTAAGCAGGTGCCTGGGCCCACACGTCAGGGGAGGTCAAACCCCGGGCCGATCAGGTCAAACCTGCCGGCGACTTGTCGCCGGCGATGACAGAAACTGCGGGGCGGCTCGGGATTGCGATACGGGGAACCATTCGAGCCGCCGTTGGGCTCTACGGAAAGCCGGCGATCCCGCGCATCCAATGGTGCAACCGGGGCGAGCTGGGGTGGCCGTAATCCTCGCCGGCGTCGAGCTCAGCGGCTGCCGGACCTCGGGCGTTGGCGGAAACGGCGCTACGGTGCACAACAGGGCGAACCCGTGGGTGCTGCAGGTTCACAGGAGCGCGGCGAGCACGCTGGTGATGCTCGGGCGAGCAGACGAGCTCAGGGGCATGGAGCTCATCGGCCGTGGCGGCGGCAAGCTTCGGCGGAGGTGGGGAACGGAGCTAGAGCAAGAACGCGAGCAGGAGAGGAGGGGAGTCGGTCCATGAGCTCACTGTGGTTGCAGAGCGCGTCTCAGTGGGCTCGGGGGCGACCTGGAGACGGAGAATCGGGCCGGCGATCTTCGGTGCCCGTCGGTGAAGACGGCGGCGATGGCGTCACTGCAGGGCTCCTGGTGTTGCTTGGAGCGGTGGGGAGGAAGAGTAGGTTGAGGCGGAGCTTTGGGAGGCGTCGGGGAGGTGAGGCGGTGGCTGTGGCCGCGGCGAACGGCGTCGGTGGCGACGGAGGCGCTCGGGCGGAAAGAACAGAGGAGGGGGAGAGCGTTCGGGGGAGAGAGAGGAAGGTCCAGGGCGTCCAGGCGTCGCGCTGGCGTCGTCTAGGCGCGACGAGGGGGAGCCAGGCAGGCTAGGAGGGAGGAGGTGGCCGGGGCGCGTGCGTGCGCGCGTCGGCCGCACGCGCGTCCTCCTGGCAGAGGAGGAAGGCGACAGGGGGGTAACGGTGGCGGGCTGGGCCGCCAGCTGGAGTTGGGCCAGGTGGGCTGAGAGGTGAGCGCCAGGTAGTTCTTCTGCTCTTTCCTTTTACTTACTGTTTTCTATTTTTTTCTTCCTTTGTTTTGATTTAGTTTAGCTACTAAATCATTTTAATAAATTCTGTAGGTTTTTATGTGGCTTGCTAAAATATATACAAAGCCACTCACAAACTTCCAGAATTATTGGAGTCGTATTTAATATATATTAAATATAAATCCAAAGCAAATAGTTATTGGATTAATTCAAATGGCCAAAATAAATATCTCTGTGACTCCAAAAATATTGGTTTAAATTTTACCTCTTACCAATATTTCCATGGAATAACAGGAACATTTTCTTGGACTCATTTGAGAAGATTTAAATGTCGGTTATTTTTAGAGGTTTCCTGAGGCTTTTGAAAATTCCTCAATTCAAATTTCATTTGAATTTAAACATGATGCACACATGGAAGCAAGCATAGGTCAGGCCAGAACTAGGGATGTGACAACTCACCCACACTAAACAAAAATCTCGTCCCGAGATTCAAGCGTAGGGTAAGGTGAAGGGGGAACGCAAACTAGCACAATCTTCACGATCTAGGTTGCACTTCAAATGAACGTTGATTCGTTCACCATCATTGTTTCGAAGTCTTGCTCTGAGAACTCCAACTAACATGACAACGAGAGGAAAGGAAAGACCCTAAAAGAATTGTTCTTCTTGAAGGTCGAACAACTCAGGATTAACCCATGGAATGAGACATAGCAACATCTCTCGAGCTGAGAGACGAAGCACACATCCATAGGAATGGAGTGAAGCAGATGACGAAGGTTCACTAGGTAGACAACAATTTCACGCTTAAGAAGGTGGTAATCGGTTGTCAATGCAGCGAGGAGTTGGGTTGCCATGATACCATATCGAGACACCTGAGGGATGGTGACTCGTAGATATATCCCCTTAAGTGGCAAAAAGAATTACCTTTGATATAGAGATCATTGAGACTCTCTATATCAGCCTAGGGCAATTCTCGAGCGATCGTTTGGAGGGGGTCGGTAGAATGGCATACTCGGACTTGGATGATGTGGATTACCTTGTTGAAGACAACGTAATGGATGAATTTGCTTACCACCGGAAATGGAAGAGACCCATGGTAGAATGGCACATTGGCGGTGCAAGCTGGGAACAAAATGCAAATGCTGGGAATGATTCTGGTAACTGGGGAAGAACCCAACAATAGAGAGTGAATTCACTGTTTGAAAGGTCATAGCATTGCCGAGGAAACTGAGAGCAATCCCAATTAGTGCCGATGATAAAACCTAGCGCTTGTGCGTGCTCTCAAGAACTTGAGCATTTCCATATTCATCAGGTTTTACCAACATCCGTGTCAACGATCCTGGCAACACAACGTACTACCACGATGAATACTGACGGACGATGCAGATGCAAGGGAAGATAACACTTTCTTAGATTTCACCTTAGCGAGGCCAAGGAAATAAAATATGGATGATCGACCGAGAGACATTTAGCACTCCGCTTCTAATGCTCTCCTTAATGTGCTAGCGTAATCCATTTATTGAAATGGTTTGGTAACCAGACCATCAAGTAAAAGGGTCGGACTTTGGGAGCACAAAAATCCAGAAGGAACAACTAGGGAGTAGATCCTACGAAATCCTTATGGGGAGGTACCCAACTTTCTCAATCAAGAGCCTACAATAATGGGTCTTCCGGCTAGATGTGTTGGCCACGACATCCACTCTACCGGGTTACAAAGAGACCAATATTATATTTATTGGGAAAACGTTCCAACCATCATATCTGCCTGAGATTCAGATCTGGTTGGTGTCAGGATATTCCAGACTCATCGAGTCTAAGAAGAAAAACGAAAGTTTGCAACACAAATCGATGAGATGACGTTGCGAGATTCTCGGGGAACGGACTACGGTAGTACGCTCCAAAATACGAGCCGGTTCTGCTACAAACATGTGAACATGTTGTCCAAGACAAGCATGACCACAAAGTAGTCTTATAATAAAACACTACCGAGTTCAAGAGGGGGAACCATCATCGAGGATATCGAAGTTTTGTACAAATCTGTCTGGTACCTTCGGGGCTAGCACTTAGAACTTATTAACCTTGAACAAATCAATCAGTGGCTTGGTGTGCTAGGGACACATATAGAATGGAGGTTGCAAGTCTCCGAACCACAGAATACATCGCACGTATGCATGACCGATTTGGGATGATTCCAAAGGAAACAACATTGACTTTCTCGAATCCACGGCGGCATGTTGCATCAAATGCACATGAACTGGAGGAAGTCACTTCTTACATCCGAACATATGCTTCATGAGCGGAACACGAAGATAATGCTTACACAAGTTTCCAACGCTAGCCTGATGTTCATCATGAATTATGGAGGAGATAAAATGTTGCTGATGGGCTCAACAACAACTCATCAGAATTTCCATATCATTGGAAGTCCGCCATTATGTGAACAAGGTGATAGTATTGGTCAGACCAAAAGATGGAATGGTGTATGCTCGAGGGATCAACCACGAGTAAGACAACATTACGAACATCATTGGTTTCTGATTTGATTTGAGGATAGCCCACACCCAAATCAAAGGTTGGACAAGATGATAGGTCCATTAACTGATCACGAGGGTCAGTCGATGAAGATATCATCCTTCTTCAACACACACACACAGACACAAGAAGATATCCCTTAACATGAACTAAGTCAGACAAGCTTTTATCTCCCAACTCTCCAAGTTGTTGTCTAGCTCAACCAACTAGCTCAGGAATATCCAACACAGATTCTTGGAGAAGGAGTGATTTATAAGAAAACCAACTTGGTCACGAACTCAACATAGCGGTCATGTGACAACCTGGTGATACTTTCGAGAAGATATCCGGAAAATCACGAACCACCGATATGTTACTAAGATCAAGAACAATCTTGCTTTTCAGGGCAAGACGATATGATCAAATGAGAGTGGACTTGACAAAATCCTAACTCATCAATCGAAATGTGCACCAGGAACATGGACAAGGTAGCACGATCAATCTTAGAATGATGATTCAAGAACCAACACGTTAAGAATGAGGTTATTGTCCATTTAACTACCAAGCAACGGAGTTGCTAGCAGTATTGATTTCACACATCACGATTCACTTGTCGGTGTTCCGGTTACTATAACACGGAACCGAGGAATGACTAGTGATGGTAGGAAGTATCACTGTATCAAGAGTTCGTAGGATGGTGTGCAATTCCCATGACATTCTTGATATAAAGATGGTAATACTCCAAGGTAGAACAGAGCAAAAGCTAGATTAGCAATTTGATCTGCGGAGTACGACTGCTTTGACCCAATCCTGGAAATGGACAAGGTACTGGAGTTTGTTTCTCCTAGTCTTTCCGGAATAGAATGGCTTGACGGACCACAAGAGTAATAGGAATGCACGCATACTCTTGACTGTCAAATGATAGACGAGGGTCAGAAGTCAACTAAGAGGGACAACTCAAAGAACATATAATTTTCTGAGTTGTGGATGCATAGATTAGTATGTCGAACCAAGTTCAACATGTTTCTTCCGGATAACCCATGCAGAGAGGTAGGACTGGCAGAGTCACGATTTATGAATGGAGAACTCCTCAAGAGTACTCTAATTGTGATCTATTGATCCAACAAACTACTGCCATAAGTGGTTCATAGTATTTGGAAGAAGGAAAATACCACGGACCTCGAGGACTATCGCAAAGTTACTAATATCCTAAAGGAACTAGCAAACACTATCAACATGAAGTAAGTAGAGTGAATCTCGGGTTCAAGAACCCAGGAATAGAATGCCTACTAACTAAATGGCATCACGAGATGCTTTCGATAATGACGGCCAGAATCTTGACACTGGGAACACAAAACATTGCTAGATTACTAAGTGACTCCCTAAAACACCTAGGGTCATAATAATAGCTCCAACATATATGTCAAGGCAATAAATTACCTCAACGCACCGGTTAGTGTGCTTATTCTGACCATAAAGGACATCGGGAATAGAAAGAAAGGATTTGCAAATGCATCAGACTATTTAGAAACCTGGGATGACTCGGACGGCATAACGGCTGTAAATGCTCAGAAAAGATTTGAGACATTCACAAAAATGGTGGCATAACCACTCGGAAGCACAATATCAAGGTTTCGAGATCAACAGTTAACGTACGGGAGTAGTAGAAACTGAACAGAGGCTAAAGTCCAACAATTCTATAAGTCTACGGATTAGTAACACGTGATCCTGATAGAAAGAAGAGAAAGCCTAGTTCCTTAACCCCGTAGAAAAGATAAGATGACTAAGATCAGAAGGGCATGAGGTATAAGGAGTAAAAAGAGCCTTACGTTCCATCCCACAATCAATTCCCTTACATAACTAAAGCATTTGTAGACTCAACTTCGACCAGTTTGGCTTGGTAATCCTACAGGCAGTCAAGGTCTGATACCAACGCTGTTAGGACCCCGACTCAATGCCACATCGATCTAGCATGTAACACCTCATATCACTTTGCGGCCTCACGCACGGTATTCCCACGGGTGTCGCCTTACCTTTGCCCGGGACCATTTGCGCCTTTTGGCACACGTATATGATAGTGTCGCTAGCATCCATATGATAAGGAGCCCGGGCTGACATGGCTAGTCGTAAACCCAAAGTGGCACAAACTTACAGGGACAGGCATCCATGACCCAGCATCGAACGTGTCGGTCATCAGCGAGTGAATCCAGGCTATAGCACTGGGCTAGCAGGACTCTGGTATTTATCGCATGACATTTCGTCGAAGGGACAGACACAGGAACGAAGAAGGACACATGCCGGCCAGCCTAAGTGTTCCGGAGCAGTAGCAAGCTACCATGGCTCAGTGGAAACACTAGGAGACATTTCCCGGTAAGAGAGGCTACTAAGAATAAACAACTAGATAGTCAGATCCCACAGATACCAAGCATTTCAATAACATACACACAATATGCTCGATATGTGCAAATACAACATGGCATCACAACATGACTCTACAACTCAAGTATTTATTCAATAGGCTCCGAGGAGCGAGATATTACAAACATGAGTCTCGTGACCCAACATTCAGAGCATACAAATCAAAGCACAAGCGGAAGCTCAACATGTCTGAGTACAGACATCTACAAATGAAAAAGGCTTGAAAGCCTAACTATCTACCAGGTCCTGCCGAGGGCACAAGATCATAGCTGAGGTAACAAGCTAAATGTCGAAGTCCACGTGGAACTACTAGCGAGACTGACGTCTCTCTGCAAAAACATAAAATAGGCAAACGTGAGTACAAATGTACCCAGCAAGACTTACATCAGAACTATGTACATATGCATCATTATCAACAAAGGGGATGGTGGGGTTTAACTGCAGCAAGCCAGCTTTGACTCGGTGGCTATCCTAAACTACGACTGCAAGCAACTCTTTTGAGGTGGCGCACACGAGTCCACATATTCACCAACCAATACACCACTATGGATCCGCTCCCGTCTCCCTACGAGAACGCCATCCATAGCACTCATGCTTATCTTGCGTATTTTAGAGTATCCACTTTCACTTGTCTATGAACTGATATAAGCAACCCAGAAGTCCTTTTCCGCGGACACGGCTATTCGAATAGATGATGTTAACCCTGCAGGGGTGTACTTCTTCACACACGCTCTCACCACTTACCGCCGTTTACACGACATGTACTCGGCAACCTTCAAGCGGAAGCCCAACATGGGTGTCGGCCACGGCCTACCTAAACACTCAAGTCTCTAGTCCAGGTTTATCGCCTATTCGGGTTCCATCCATGAGGAGATCTGGCCGAAGTTTCGCTCACAGCCCCAAACGATGTGTGCAGGGTTCCCGAGATACCTAACGGGTATCCGGTACACCGTGCCACGTACCTACCGCATCACAGCCCACCCCTACGGTCAGCGCTGTCCATGGCCTCCAGTAGGCTACAAACACCAGAAACTACTTGCAACTCCTGGACAGAGAACTAGGGTGAATAAGAAGCCGAGAGGGTCCATTGGTTTCAGGCCCAATGCGTGGTAGTAGCTGAATCATGGATCACAAACACAGAACTCAGTTCCTGAGGACGGCTGCAATGAGACAACCCACCATGTACTCCTACATGGCCTCTCACCGATACCTTTACCAAATCGTGTTCACCACTTAGCTCACACACAGTAGGACATGTTCACACACCTCTGATTCATCCCCGATGAATCAGACCTGACTCAACTCTAAGCAGTAGCAGGCATGACAAACAAACATGAATGAGTAGGCACAACAGGGCTCAAGCAACTCCTACTCATACTAGTGGGTTTCATCTATTTACTATGGCAATGACAGGTCATGCAGAGGATAAAGGGGTTCAGCTACCGCAGCAAGTAACAAATGACTCGTTGTTGTCCTAATGCAGTAAAAGAGAGCTGGGCGAGAGAGTAGGATAGTATCGGAATGAATAAGGGGGGGTTTGCTTGCCTGGCACTTCTGAACATATTATAGTTCTTCATCGGTGTCAACGATCACATCGTCGGTACAACGTCTACCGAGGGGGAACAACACTGGCAAACACAGAAGAAACACGATCAATGCAATGTACAATATGATGCATGCTATGACATGGCAATATGAATGTGTTTTGGGCTAATGCACCTAGCTATGATTTAAATGAAGCTGGTTTGAATACATGATTCAAATTCCAACTCCATATATGGTTATTTAAATGCCCTTTATTTGTTTTTTCCAAAACAGAGGACAAACATTGTTCAAACATGCATGAAAATGGTACAGATGGGTTCCTTGAATTTTTCTGATAATTTTTCATATATAATTTGTTTCATTTGGGGTTACGGTTGAATTACTATGAATTTTTGAAGTTTTGAACATTTTCTGGAATTATTAAATCATTTAATATTTATTTAAATTCCAGAAAGGAATTATTGCGTCAGCATGACCTCATTGTGACGTCAGCAGGTCAATGGGCGCCGTCCAGGTCAAACTGACCTGTGGGCCCTGCGTGTCAGTGTCTGGACTAACTAACCTAATTAAAATTAACCCTAACTAACTTGGTTAGCCGGGCGGGGCCCGCATGTTAGTGGCTCATCTAATTAGCTAAGTTAATTAACACTAACTGACCTAACACTAATTAAGCAGGCGCCTGGGCCCACATGTCAGGGGAGGTCAAAACCCGGGCCGATCAGGTCAAACCTGCCGGCGACGACAGAAACGGCGGGGCGGCTCGGGATTGTGATACAGGGAACCATTCGAGGCGCCGTTGGGCTCTACGGAAAGCTGGCGATCCCGCGCATCCAACGGTGCAACCGGGGCGAGCTGGGGTGGCCGTAATCCTTGCCTGCGTCGAGCTCAGCGGCTGTCGGACCTCAGGCGTTGGCGGAAACGGTGCTACGGTGCACAACAGGGCGAACCCGTGGGTGCTGCAGGTTCACAGGAGCGCGGCGAGCACGCTGGTGATGCTCGGGCGAGCGGACGAGCTCAGGAGCACGGAGCTCATCGGCCGTGGCGGCGGCGAGCTTCGGCGGAGGTGGGGAATGGAGCTAGAGCAAGAACGCGAGCAGGAGAGGAGGGGGAGTCGGTCCATGAGCTCACTGTGGTTGCAGAGCCCGTCTCAGTGGGCTCGGGGGCGACCTGGAGACGGAGAATCGGGCCGGTGATCTTCGGTGCCCGTTGCTGAAGACGGCGGCGATGGCGTCACTGCAGGGCTCCTGGTGTTGCTTGGAGCGGTGGGGAGGAAGAGTAGGTCGAGGCGGAGCTTTGGGAGGCGTCGGGGAGGCGAGGCGGTGGCTGTGGCCGCGGCGAACGACGTCGGTGGCGATGGAGGCGCTCGGGCGGAAAGAACAGAGGAGGGGGAGAGCGTTCGGGGGAGAGAGAGGAAGGTCCAGGGCGTCCAGGCGTCGCGCTGGCGTCGTCTAGGTGCGACGAGGGGGACCCAGGCAGGCTAGGAGGGAGGAGGTGGCCGGGGCGCGTGCATGCGCGCGTCGGCCGCACGCGCATCCTCCTGGCAGAGGAGGAAGGCGACAGGGGGGTAGCGGTGGCGGGCTGGGCCGCCAGCTGGAGTTGGGCCAAGTGGGCTGAGAGGTGAGCGCCAGGTAGTTCTTCTGCTCTTTCCTTTTACTTATTGTTTTCTATTTTTTTCTTCCTCTGTTTTGATTTAGTTTAGCAACTAAATCATTTTAATAAATTCTGTAGGTTTTTATGTGGCTTGCTAAAATATATACAAAGCCACTCACAAACTTCTAGAATTATTGGAGTCATATTTAATATATATTAAATATAAATCCAAAGCAAATAGTTATTGGATTAATTCAAATGGCCAAAATAAATATCTCTGTGACTCCAAAAATATTGGTTTAAATTTTACCTCTTACCAATATTTCCATGGAATAACAGGAACATTTTCTTGGACTCATTTGAGAAGATTTAAATGTTGGTTATTTTTAGAGGTTTCCTGAGGCTTTTGAAAATTCCTCAATTCAAATTTCATTTGAATTTAAACATGATGCACACATGGAAGCAAGCATAGGTCACGCCAGAACTAGGGATGTGACAGAGAGGCTGAAGATCGCCATCACTAGGATCCTTTGCCTCAGGCTTGCCGGGCTCACCATAGGCGCCGTTGGTGCAGATTTCCTTCGACGCCGCATCGCCCCCCTGCAGGAGAGGGGGAGACCCGCCTGGGAGTTCAAGAACTCGGCGGATATCATGAGGCTGCGCCCGGGCCTCAACTTCAACTTCACCGTCCTGGAGCTGGATGCGATGCTCCTGGAGTTGTTCAAACGAGATCCCCAACATCCATTCACGCTGCCGAGGAGCGTCGTTCCGTTGTGCAACAATTTGTCGCTTGACCGGATCCGCGTGATGATGCCGTTGTGCGATTCGCACGGAATCGCCCTAACTTGGCAAGAACCTGCGGATGACGTCGTACAAGCGTTCTTCGACGACTTGGTAGAAGTGCCGGTCCGCGCCGACGAACAGAGGAGCCTCACCCGCGATACTACCGACGCGGAGCTGCAGCGCATCGCCACTAGGGCAGAAGAGGCTGCGGCAGCAGCTGCCGCGGGCGCGTTCGGGTTCACCATAGAGGAGGCAGTGGCGGCAGATGCGGCAAGCCTTGCCGAGCGCGAGGAGTTTGCCGGTGAGGAAGATCTTGCCGGCCCTGAAGCTGAGCCGAGCGAGGCCGGCGAGGAAGAGCCCGAGCCTTCAGACAGCTTGCCGCAGGTGGAGCCCCCGGCCCCGCCAGGAAGGCGTCTCCGCCGGGCCGGGGACGTAGCGGGGCGGCAAACGAGCCAACAGCCACCAAGCCGTGCGACACGCTCTACCGCGACAAGCAATGTTGCCGCGGGAGCGCCTCACGCTACTGCGGCAACTGGAGCGGGATCTTCCCCGTCCACCGCCACCGCCCCTGCCAAGCGGGCAAGGGATCCTACTCCTCCGCCTCGCCGCACCGGAGGGGAGCCGGACTTCGATCTCTCCGCGCTCAGCTCCGACGAGGAGGAAGATGAGTAAGTTTCTTTGTCGTTCTTGTAGTTCTCCAATCTTGTTGCTTTTATCTTGTCTTTGACTTGCTTCAATCTGAACCCATTCCTTTTCAGGACGCTGGCCCAGAGAGCGGCGAAGAGAGCCAAGGCCTCGGTGATTGTCATCAAAGATGATCCCACCGTGTCAGCAGGTGGTGTGTCTGAGACCACCTTGACGGACCCTGCAGCCACTCCCCAAAGCAGCCCCCAGCGCAGCCCCGAGCGTAAGTTTGTAGTTTACTTCCTGCTGTTGGGCGCGCATGGGTGCTCTTTTCTCTACTGATATCTTGCTTGTTGATTTGTGTAGGAGCAGAACAGCTTCACCAGGAAGGCCCGGAAGCCGCCCCCGAAGTGCCATCCGCTTCAACTACGCCGCCAAGGGAGGAGTCCCCGGCAAGGGAGCGCTCTCCGGCAAGGGAGAACTCCCCGGCAAGGGACAGTTCTCCGGCAAGGGACGGCATCAGTGATCCTCCGGCGGTTGAGACCGCGACCGCAGATCCTAGTACAGGTAATCTTCTTGCCTGAAATCTTCCCTTGGGCCCTTCTTCTTCTGAATTCCCTTTCTTGGATTTTTACTTGACTTTTCTCCCTTCTTCGTTCTTCAGATCCATCTGCTGCGGAGCCAATGGAGATTGAGGATGTCAGGACCCCGACTCAATGCCACATCGACCTAGCATGTAACACCTCATATCACTTTGCGGCCTCACGCACGGTATTCCCACGGGTGTCGCCTTACCTTAGCCCGGGACCGTTTGCGCCTTTTGGCACACGTATATGACGGTGTCGCTAGCATCCATATGATAAAGAGCCCGGGCTGACATGGCTAGTCGTAAACCCAAAGTGGCACAGACTTACAGGGACAGGCATCCATGACCCAGCATCGAACGTGTCGGTCATCAACGAGTGAATCCAGGCTGTAGCACTGGGCTAGCAGGACTCTGGTGAACCGGGCTGTAGCAGGCTAACAGGACTCCGGTATTCATCGCGTGACATTTCCCCGAAGGGACAGACACAGGAACGAAGAAGGACACATGCCGGCCAGCCTAAGTGTTCCGGAGCAGTAGCAAGCTACCATGGCTCGGTGGAAACACTAGGAGACATTTCCCGGTAAGAGAGGCTACTAAAGATAAACAACTAGATGGTCAGATCCCACACATACCAAGCATTTCAATAACATACACACAATATGCTCGATATGTGCAAATACAACATGGCATCACAACATGACTCTACGACTCAAGTATTTTACTCATTAGGCTCCGAGGAGCGAGATATTACAAACATGGGTCTCATGACCCAACATTCAGAGCATACGAATCAAAGCACAAGCGGAAGCTATCATGTCTGGGTACAGACATCTATCAATGAAAAAGGCCGAGAAGCCTGACTATCTATCAGATCCTGCCGAGGGCACAAGATCGTAGCTGAGGTAACAAGCTAAACGTCGAAGTCCACGTGGAACTACTAGTGAGACTGAAGTCTCTCTACAAAACATAAAATAGGCAAACGTGAGTACAAATGTACCCAGCAAGACTTACATCAGAACTATCTACATATGCATCATTATCAACAAAGGGATGGTGGGGTTTAACTGCAGCAAGCCAGCTTTGACTCGGTGGCTATCCTGAACTACGACTGCGAGTAACTTCTTTGAGGTGGCGCACACGAGTCCACATATTCACCATATCAATACACCACTATGGATCCGCTCCCGTCTCCCTACGAGAACGCCATCCATAGCACTCACGCTTATCTTGCGCATTTTAAAGTATCCACTTTCACTTGTCTATGAACTGATATAAGCAACCCAGAAGTCCTTTTCCGCGGACACGGCTATTCGAATAGATGATGTTAACCCTGCAGGGGTGTACTTCTTCATACATGTTTCCACCACTTAGCGTCTGCACACGACATGTGCTCGGCAGACTTCAAGCGAAAGCCGACGTGGGTGTAGACCACGACCTACCTAAACACTCAAGTCTCTAGTCCAGGTTTATCGCCTATTCGGGTTCCATCCATGAGGAGATCCGGCCGGAGTTTCACTCACAGCCCCAAACGATGTGAACAGGGTTCCCGAGATACCAAACGGGCATCCGGTACACCGTGCCACGTACCTACCGCATCACAGCCCACCCCTACGGTCAGCGCTGTCCACGGCCTCCAGTAAGCTACAAACACCAGAAACTACTTGCAACTCCTGGACAGAGGACTAGGGTGAATAAGAAGTCGAGCGGGGTCATATTTCAGGGCCCAATGTATGGTAGTAGCTGAATCATGGATCACAAACACAGAACTCAGTTCCTGAGGACGGCTTCAATGAGACAACCCACCATGTACTCCTACATGGCCTCTCACCGACACCTTTTACCAAATCGTGTTCACACACTTAGCTCACACACAGCAGGACATGTTCACACGCCTCTGATTCATCCCCGATGAATCAGACCTACTCAACTCTAAGCAGTAGCAGGCATGACAAACAATGATGAATGAGTAGGCACAACAGGGCTCAAACAACTCCTACTCATGCTAGTGGGTTTCATCTAATTACTGTGGAATGACAGGTCATGCAGAGGATAAAGGGGTTCAGCTACCGCAGCAAGTAACAGATGAATCGATGTTGTCCTAATGCAGTAAAAGAGAGCAGGAGCGAGAGAGTAGGATTGTATCGGAATGAACAAGGGGGTTTGCTTTCCTGGCACTTCTGAAGATAACATTGAGTCTTCATCAGTGTCAACGATCACATCATCGATACACGTCTATCGAGAGGGGACAATTACCGGCAAATACAGAAAAACACGATCAGTGCAATGCACAATATGATGCATGATCATGACATGGCAAAATGAATGTGTTTTGGGCTAATGCAACTAAAACCAGATTAAATGAAGTTGGTTTGAATCCAAGATTCAAATTCAAACTCCATATGTGATTATTCAAATGCCATGTAATTGATTTGTGCTAAACAGCAGCTATAAGTTGTTCTAACATGCATGAAAATGGTACAGATGGATTCCTTGAATTTTTCTGATAATTTTTCATATATAATTTATTTAATTTGGAGTTACGGTTAATTTTCTATGATTTATTGAAGTTTTAAGCATTTTCTGGAATTTCCTGATTATTTTTAAATCCAGAAATACTTATTGCGTCAGCCTGACATCATCATGACGTCAGCAGGTCAACTGGGTCGCCCAGAGTCAAACCTGACGTGTGGGGTCCACACGTCAGTGACTAACTAACTAACCTAACTTAATTAGAGCCTGGGCCCACATGTCAGTGTTAGCAGAGGGGGTAATTAGTTAAAATAGACTAAACTAATTAGCAGGGGGGCTGGCCCCACCTGTCATCGACCCAGGGGGGGTCAAACCCCTGGTCAGCGGGGCCTAACCCGCCGGCGGCTCGTCGCCGGTGGCAACAGGCGCGGCGGTGGGCTTGGGCTCACTCCTCCGGCGTCCAAATGGACGGAGGAGAGCGGCTACGGAGAGCTGGAGCTCACCCGCGCCCGTTTCAGCAAGCAGCAGCAGCTAGGGCGGCCGGAGACGATGGCCCCGAGCTCGGCAGCGGCGGCCGGAGCTCGGGCGTGCTCGGGTTCGGCGTTACACGGCACGGCGAGGTCAGCGGAGGGCCTCTACGGATTACTGGGGTCGTCAGGAGCACTCGAAGGCAACGAGCGCAGGTGGAGGAGCCCGGGAGCACGAAGCTCACCGGCCATGGCGGACGGCGGCTTCGGGTGCTCGTGGGGCGGCGGCTACAGGGCGCGCGCGAGAGAGAGAAGTGAGGGGAAATGACGGCAAGCTCACAGGGAGGCGGCAGGGTGGCTCAGTGGGCTCGGAGATGCGCCAGACGTCGCGAATCGACGGCGGTGAGCTTCGGTGGCCGGCGACGGAAACGACGATGGTGGCGGCGTTGCAGCGCGTCCGGGGCCTCGTGGCTCGGTGGAGAGAAAGAGGGGGTCGAGGCGGAGCCTCTGGGCTAGTCGGGGGAGCGAGGGAGGCCCGGTGGCCGTGGTTTTGGCGAGCGGCGGCGACGGCGACTCTCGGTCATGG
>NC_041383.1:319512814-319520645 GCF_002162155.2 Triticum dicoccoides | reverse complement strand
TTTTTGTTCTGTTTTCTTTATTTAATTCTTTTGCCACTGTTTGAATTAAAAATAATAATTCAAACAATGCCAAAGCTCCTCTGAATATTTTTATATTGCTAGATGGACTTTTCCAAAAGCTTATAAAATATTTCAGGGGTATTTAAATTATATTCTAATTATATGAATATAATTCAAATTCAAATAGCTAGTGATTTAAATTCAAAGTCCCAAAAATAAATCCTTAAAAATGTTCAATATTTTGGTTGGGACCAGAACCCTTACCAAAAATTATCAAACATTTAGGAGGAGCACTTTGGAGCAATGAATGAGATTTCCAGGGTTTTTGCCCCTCTTTTATTTAGGGTTTTGAGGCTTCCAATATTCCTCAATTCAAGTTTCAAAAATATAGACATGATGCACACATGAAGCTAGCCTAGAGCAATGCCAGAAGCTAGGGATGTGACAACTCACCCCCACTAAACAAGAATCTCGTCTTGAGATTCAAGCGTAGGGTAGGATGAAGGGGAAACGCAAACTAGTACAATCTTCACGATCCAGGGTGCACTTCAGTTGAACGTTGATTCATTCACCATCATTGTCTTGATGTCTTGTTCTGAGAAATCCTGCCAACATGACATGGAGGGAAGAAGGAGACTCTAGAAGGGTCGATCTTCTTGAAGATCGAACAACTCATGGAATGAGACATAGGACCATCTCTCGGGTTGAGACACGAGATACACATCAAGAGGGGTGGAGAGGAACGGATGACGAAGGTTCACTAAGTGGACAACGATTCCACACCTAAGAAGGTGGTGAACGGTTGTCAACGTAGCGAGGAGTTGAGTTGCCATGATACCACAACGAGACACCTGGAGGAGGGTGATTCGTAGATTATTATCTTAAGTGGCAAAAAGAATTACCTTTGATATAGAGATCATTGAGACTCTCTATATCAGCCTAAGGCAAATCACAGCGATCGATTGGCGGGGGTCGGTAGAATGGCATACTCGGACTTGGATGATGTGGATTACCTTGTTGAAGACAACGTAATGGATGAATTTGCTTATCACCGGAAATGGAAGAGACCCATGGTAGAATGACACATTGGCGGTGCAAGCTGGGAACAAAATGCAAATGCTGGGAATGATTCTGGTAACTGGGAAAGAACCCAACAATAGAGAGTGAATTCACTGTTTGAAAAGGTCATAGCATTTGCCGAGGAAACTGAGAGGAATCCCAGTTAGAGATGATGATAACACGTAGTGCTGGTGCGTGCTCTCAAGAACTTGAGCATTTCCACAATCATCAAGGTTTTATCAACAACCGCGTCAAGGGTGCTGACAACACAACATACTACCATGATGAATAGCGATGGACGATGCAGATGCGAAGGAGGATAACACTTTCTCATATTTCACCTTAGCGAGGCCAAGCAAATAAAATCTGGATGATCGACCGAGAGACATTTAGCACTCCGCTTCTAATGTTCTCCTTGATGTGCTAGTATAACCCATTCATAGATATGGTTTGATATCTAAAACATCAAGTAAAAGGTCGGACTTCGGGAACACAAAAATCCATAGGGGCAACTAGTGAGTAAATCCTACGAAATCCCTATGGGGGGGGGGTGGCCAACTTCCTCAAACAAGATACTATAATAATAGGTCTACCGGATGGGTGTGTTGGCCACGACATCCACCTTACCGGTTATCGAGAGACCAATATTATAGTTCTTAGGGAAATGTTCCAACCATCATATCTGCCTGAGATTCAGCTCTGGTTGGTGTTAGGATATTCCAGGCTCATCGAGTCTTAGGAAGAAAAATGAAAGTTTGCAACACAAATCGACGAGATGACGTTGCGGGATTCTCGGGAGATGAACTACGATAGCAAGCTCCAAAACATGAGCTGGTTCTGCTACAAACATGTGAACACGTTGTCCCAGACAAGCATGACCACGTGGTAGTCTTATAATAAAACACTACCGAGTTCAGGAGGGGGAACCATCAACGAGGGTATCGAAGTTCTTTCATAAGTCCGGATTAGCTCTTATGAAGGAACTCCTTCTCCTTGAAAAAATCAATCAGTGGCTTGGTGTGCTAGGGATACATATAGATTGAAGGTTGCAAGTCTTCAAACCACAGCATTCTTCGCACGTGTGCATGACTGATTTGGAATGATTCCAAAGAAAGCAACATTGACTTTCTCGAATCCACGGCGGCAACTTGCATCAGATGCACATGAATTAAAGGAAGTCACTACCTTCATCCAAACATATGCTTCATGAGCTAGCATGAACAAATGCTTTCAAAAGTTTCCAACACTAGCTTAATGTTCAGCAAAATTATGGAGAAGACAAGGATGTTGTCAATGGGCACAACAACAATTCATCTGGGTTTCCTTTTAAAAGGAATTCCATAGTTAAGTGAACAAGTGATAGCATTGGTCAGACCCAAAAGATATAATGGTGTATGCTCGAGGGATCAACCACGAATAAGACAACATTACGAGCATCGTTGGTACTAATTTGATTTGACGATAGCCCACACTCAAATCAAAGGATTGATAAGACAATAGGTCCAGCAACTGATCACAAGGACCAATCGATGAAGATATCATCTTTCTTCAACACACACTACACAAGAATATCCCTTTGGAACGAACTAAGTCAGACAAGCTTTTATCTTCCAACTCTCCAAGTTGTTGTCTAGCTTAACCAACTAGCTCAGGGATATCTAACACCGATTCTTGGAGAGAAGGTGGTTCACAAGAAACCAACTTGATCACGAACTCAACATAGCGGTCAGGTGACAACCCGGTAACACCTCCAAGAAGATATTTGGAAAGTCACGAACCACCGGTATGTTACTAAGCTCGAGAACAATCTTTCTTTTGAGGGCAAGACGATATGATCAAATGAGTGAGGACTTGACAAGATCCTAACTCATCAATCGAAGGGTGCACCGAAATAAGGACTAGGTAGCACGATCAGTCTTAGAAGGATGATTCAAAAACCAACATACTAAGAATGAAATTATTATCCTTTAACTACCAGGCAACAGAGTTGCTAGCAGTATTGATTTCACACATCACAATTCATTTGTCGGTATTCCGGTTGCATCAACACGAGGGCCGAGGAATGAACAGTGATGGCAAGAAGTGTCACTGTACCAAGAGTTCATGGGATGGTGTGCAATTCCTATAACAATCTCGATATAAAATATGTAATACTCCAAGGTAGAGCAGAACCAAAAGCTGGATTGGCATTTGATCTGCGGAATACAACTACTTTGACCTAATCCTAGATATGGAAGAGGTACTGGAGTTTGTTTCTCCTAGTCATTCCGGAATAGAATGG
This sequence comes from Triticum dicoccoides, assembly GCF_002162155.2. Lineage (NCBI taxonomy): Eukaryota > Viridiplantae > Streptophyta > Magnoliopsida > Poales > Poaceae > Triticum > Triticum dicoccoides. The sequence continues at coordinate 319,517,305 of NC_041383.1, read as the reverse complement.
CTTGACAGACCACAAGAGTCATAGGCATCGTTGAACGAACGCACGCATACTCTTGACTATCAATTGATAGACGAGGGTCAGAATGCAACTAAAGAGAACAACTCAAAGGAACATATAACTTTCTGAGTTGTGGATGCATAGATTAGTATGTCGAACCAAGTTCAACATATTTCTTCCGGATAACCCATGCAGAAAGGTAGAACTGGCAGAGTCACGATTTATGAATGGAGAACTCCTCAAGAGTACTCTAATTGTGATTGATTTTTTTTTGATCCAATAAACATCTGCCATAAGTAGTTCATGGTATTTGGAAGAAGAAGATACCACGGACTTCAAGGACTATCGCAAAGGTTACTAATATCCTAAAGGCACTAGCAATTACTATCAACATGAAGTAGGTAGAGTGAATCTTGGGTTCAAAACCCAGGAGTAGAATACCTACTACTAAGTAGCATCACGGGATGCTTCCGAGAATAAAGGCCAGAATCTTCACACTAGGACACAAATCATGGCTAGACCACTAGATGATCCCCTAAGCACTTAGGGTCATAATAATAATTCCAACATATATGTCGAGGCAATAATTACCTCAACACACCGATTAGTGTGGTTAATCTGGCCCATGGGAACATCGGAAACAGAAGGAAGGGATTTGCAAATGCATCGGACTATTTAGAAACCTGGGATGACTCGGATAGCATAACGGCTGTAAATGCTCAGAAAAGATTTGAGACATTCACAAAAATGGTGGCATAACCACTCAGAAGCACAATATCAAGGTTTCGAGATCAACAATTAACATACGGAAGATAGTAGGAACTGAACTCAAGCTTAAATCCAACAATTTATAAATCTACGGATTAGTAACACGTGATCCTGATAGAAAGAAGAGAAAGCCTAGTTCTTAATCCCCGTAGAAGAGAAGATGACTCAGATCAGAAGGGCATGAGGTATAAGGAGTAAAAAGAGCCTTACGTTCCATCCCACAATCAATTCCCTTATATAACTAAAGAATTTCTAGACTCAACTTCGACCAGTTTGGCTTGGTAATCCTACAGGAAGTCAAGCTCTGATACCAACGCTGTCAGGACCCCGACTCAATGCCACATCGACCTAGCATGTAACACCTCATATCACTTTGCGGCCTCACGCATGGTATTCCCACGGGTGTCGCCTTACCTTAGCCCGGGACCGTTTGCGCCTTTTGGCACACGTATATGACGGTGTCGCTAGCATCCATATGATAAGGAGCCCGGGCTGACATGGCTAGTCGTAAACCCAAAGTGGCACAGACTTACAGGGACAGGCATCCATGACCCAGCATCGAACGTGTCGGTCATCAACGAGTGAATCCAGGCTGTAGCACTGGGCTAGCAGGACTCCGGTGAACCGGGCTGTAGCAGGCTAACAGGACTCCGGTATTCATCGCGTGACATTTCCCCGAAGGGACAGACACAGGAACGAAGAAGGACACATGCCGGCCAGCCTAAGTGTTCCGGAGCAGTAGCAAGCTACCATGGCTCGGTGGAAACACTAGGAGACATTTCCCGGTAAGAGATGCTACTAAAGATAAACAACTAGATAGTCAGATCCCACACATACCAAGCATTTCAATAACATACACACAATATGCTCGATATATGCAAATACAACATGGCATCACAACATGACTCTATGACTCGAGTAATTATTCATTAGGCTCCGAGGAGCGAGATATTACAAATAGGGGTCCCATGACCCAACATTCAGAGCATACAAATCAAGCACAAGCGGAAGCTATCATGTCTGAGTACAGACATCTATAAATGAAAAAGGCTGAGAAGCCTGACTATCTACCAAATCCTGCCGAGGCACAAGATCGTAGCTGAGGTAACAAGCTAAACGTCGAAGACCACGCGGAAATACTAGTGAGACTGAAGTCTCTCTGCAAAACATAAAATAGGCAAACGTGAGTACAAATGTACCCAGCAAGACTTACATCAGAACTATCTACATATGCATCATTATCAACAAAGGGGATGGTGGGGTTTAACTGCAGCAAGCCAGCTTTGACTCGGTGGCTATCCTGAACTACGACTGCAAGCAACTCTTTTGAGGTGGCGCACACGAGTCCACATATTCACCATATCAATACACCACTATGGATCCGCTCCCGTCTCCCTACGAGAACGCCATCCATAGCACTCACGCTTATCTTGCGTATTTTAGAGTATCCACTTTCACTTGTCTATGAACTGATATAAGCAACCCAGAAGTCCTTTTCCGCGGACACGGCTATTCGAATAGATTATATTAACCCTGCAGGGGTGTACTTCTTCATACATGTTTCCACCACTTAGCGTCTGCACACGACATGTGCTCGGCAGACTTCAAGCGAAAGCCGACGTGGGTGTAGACCACGACCTACCTAAACACTCAAGTCTCTAGTCCAGGTTTATCGCCTATTCGGGTTCCATCCATGAGGAGATCCGGCCGGAGTTTCGCTCACAGCCCCAAACGATGTGAACAGGGTTCCTGAGATACCAAACGGGCATCCGGTACACCGTGCCACGTACCTACCGCATCACAGCCCACCCCTACGGTCAGCGCTGTCCACGGCCTCCAGTAAGCTACAAACACCAGAAACTACTTGCAACTCCTGGACAGAGGACTAGGGTGAATAAGAAGTCGAGCGGGGTCATATTTCAGGGCCCAATGTATGGTAGTAGCTGAATCATGGATCACAAACACAGAACTCAGTTCCTGAGGACGGCTTCAATGAGACAACCCACCATGTACTCCTACATGGCCTCTCACCGACACCTTTTACCAAATCGTGTTCACACACTTAGCTCACACACAGCAGGACATGTTCACACGCCTCTGATTCATCCCCGATGAATCAGACCTGACTCAACTCTAAGCAGTAGCAGGCATGACAAACAACGATGAATGAGTAGGCACAACAGGGCTCAAACAACTCCTACTCATGCTAGTGGGTTTCATCTAATTACTGTGGAATGACAGGTCATGCAGAGGATAAAGGGGTTCAGCTACCGCAGCAAGTAACAGATGAATCGATGTTGTCCTAATGCAGTAAAAGAGAGCAGGAGCGAGAGAGTAGGATTGTATCGGAATGAACAAGGGGGTTTGCTTGCCTGGCACTTCTGAAGATAACATTGAGTCTTCATCAGTGTCAACGATCACATCATCGATACACGTCTATCGAGAGGGGACAATTACCGGCAAATACAGAAAAACACGATCAGTGCAATGCACAATATGATGCATGATCATGACATGGCAAAATGAATGTGTTTTGGGCTAATGCAACTAAAACCAGATTAAATGAAGTTGGTTTGAATCCAAGATTCAAATTCAAACTCCATATGTGATTATTCAAATGCCATGTAATTGATTTGTGCTAAACAGCAGCTATAAGTTGTTCTAACATGCATGAAAATGGTACAGATGGATTCCTTGAATTTTTCTGATAATTTTTCATATATAATTTATTTAATTTGGAGTTACGGTTAATTTTCTATGATTTATTGAAGTTTTAAGCATTTTCTGGAATTTCCTGATTATTTTTAAATCCAGAAATACTTATTGCGTCAGCCTGACATCATCATGACGTCAGCAGGTCAACTGGGTCGCCCAGAGTCAAACCTGACGTGTGGGGTCCACACGTCAGTGACTAACTAACTAACCTAACTTAATTAGAGCCTGGGCCCGCATGTCAGTGTCAGCAGAGGGGGTAATTAGTTAAAATAGACTAAACTAATTAGCAGGGGGGCTGGCCCCACCTGTCATCGACCCAGGGGGGGTCAAACCCCTGGTCAGCGGGGCCTAACCCGCCGGCGGCTCGTCACCGGTGGCAACAGGCGCGGCGGAGGGCTCTTGCTCACTCCTCCGGCGTCCAAATGGACGGAGGAGAGCGGCTACGGAGAGCTGGAGCTCACCCGCGCCCGTTTCAGCAAGCAGCAGCAGCTAGGGCGGCCGGAGACGACGGCCCCGAGCTCGGCAGCAGCGGCCGGAGCTCGGGCGTGCTCGGGTTCGGCGTTACACGGCACGGCGAGGTCAGTGGAGGGCCTCTACGGATTACTGGGGTCGTCAGGAGCACTCGAAGGCAACGAGCGCAGGTGGAGGAGCCCGGGAGCACGAAGCTCACCGGCCATGGCGGACGGCGGCTTCGGGTGCTCGTGGGGCGGCGGCTACAGGGCGCGCGCGAGAGAGAGAAGTGAGGGGAAATGACGGCAAGCTCACAGGGAGGCGGCAGGGTGGCTCAGTGGGCTCGGAGACGCGCCAGACGTCGCGAATCGACGGCGGTGAGCTTCGGTGGCCGGCGACGGAAACGACGATGGTGGCGGCGTTGCAGCGCGTCCGGGGCCTCGTGGCTCGGTGGAGAGAAAGAGGGGGTCGAGGCGGAGCCTCTGGGCTAGTCGGGGGAGCGAGGGAGGCCCGGTGGCCGTGGTTTTGGCGAGCGGCGGCGACGGCGACTCTCGGTCATGG
>NC_041383.1:319464232-319512266 GCF_002162155.2 Triticum dicoccoides | reverse complement strand
AGCGAGGGAGGAGTGAGAGGGGGGGTCGGGGAGGTGCGTGGCGTCACCGGGGCGTCGAGGAGGAGCCAGGCAGGCTGGGAGGGAGGATGTGGCCGGGGCGCGTGGCCGCGCGCGCCACCGAGCAGCTTCGGGGCGAGGGGAGGGGAAGACGACAGGGGGTAGCGGTGGCGGGCTGGGCCGGCCAGGTGGGGGAGCTGGGCCGGTCCTGTTGGGCCACCAGGTAAGCGCCAGGTAAGATGCTTTGCTCTTTTTTTTTATTTTTGTTCTGTTTTCTTTATTTAATTCTTTTGCCACTGTTTGAATTAAAAATAATAATTGAAACAATGCCAAAGCTCCTCTCAATATTTTTATATTGCTAGATGGACTTTTCCAAAAGCTTATAAAATATTTCAGGGGTATTTAAATTATATTCTAATTATATGAATATAATTCAAATTCAAATAGCTAGTGATTTAAATTCAAAGTCCCAAAAATAAATCCTTAAAAATGTTCAATATTTTGGTTGGGACCAGAACCCTTACCAAAAATTATCAAACATTTAGGAGGAGCACTTTGGAGCAATGAATGAGATTTCCAGGGTTTTTGCCCCTCTTTTATTTAGGGTTTTGAGGCTTCCAATATTCCTCAATTCAAGTTTCAAAAATATAGACATGATGCACACATGAAGCTAGCCTAGAGCAATGCCAGAAGCTAGGGATGTGACAGAGGACGCCGGCGAGGAAGGCGCGCGTGGCAGCAACGACGACGCCGCCGCCAACGAAGAAGGGGCCGGTGCTGATGAGCCCGCCGGCGAAGAGGCCGCCAAGGCTGCCGCCGCAGAAGCTGGCGAGGGGTCGGGCGATCGTACTGACGGCCCTGAGGCCGCAGGAGCGCCAGGCGCTGCGCCGACCACCGATCCCTCCGCCGCTGCCGCGGAGCCAGGCTCCGAAGAGCCCTAGCCCGGCGCCTACTTGAAGGCCGGCGAAGGTATCTTCATCAAGCTTCCCTGGGCGTCAAGCTCCAGGGCGCCGGTCGAAGGAGAAGCTTTTGACGAGGAGGTGCTCGCCTCCGCTGGGCTGGCGCTGGTCAATGCGCCAAGCAGCAGCAGCGGCGAGTCTGAGGAGGAGCGGCTGCTGCCGAAGCTGCTGTCGCTCTACCACGCCTGACAAACCAAGTTGGCGTCCCGAGAAGCACTCGTCGGGAGGGCGGGAGTCGACATCGAGAAGCGCGCGGAGGAGCTCCGGGGTCTTAGGCAGGAAACTCTCCGGAGCTTGGCAAAGGAGCGGGAGCAAGTCGCCGAGGAGAGGAAAGCCTTCCTCCTCGCGAAGGCTGAGGTTGAAGAGCAGCAGTGGCTGGCTGCCGAGAAGCTATCTGCGCAGGAGGGAGAGTTGGCGCAGCGCAAGGTCAACCTTGACAGCCATGAAGAGGAGCTTGCCGAGCACGAGCAAGCGATTGGCGGGGTGCTCAAGGAAGCAAAGGACGCTGTCGCAGCTGCTGAGGCCGCCAAGAAAGAGCTGGAGGCGAAGGTGGCGCAGCTGGAGGCCAATATCAGGAAGAGCGGCGAGGAGCTTGCCGCGCTCAAGCGTGAGCGCGAGAAGGATGCAGCCGCCCATGGTGATCTGCAGGGTCTTCTCGCTGAGAGGGGCAAGGAGCTCAGCGCCGCCAAGGATTCCAATGTAGACCTGGAGTTGAAGCTGGCCACGTTGACTCAGACACTGGACGCCGCCAGGGAGTGCGAGGTGACCTTGTCGGAGAAGATCAAGGCCGACAAGGCGTTGCTGGCGAGTATCGCCATTACCCAGAACTCATTTAGGGAGACTGTGGAGCACTGGACCGAGGGTCTGGTGAATATCACCGCAGTCATTGACGGGGAGCTGGCGCAGCTAGGGATGGAGGACTTTGGGTATCCCTCCGACGAGCATCTCCAACCCAGCGCCAAGCTCAGCCTGTTCTTCAAGGGCGTGGCGACGGCACTCCAGCGACTCCGGGAGAGGATCCCAAAGCAGCTGGCCGACGAGTCGCACAGGATTTGCGCGGGGGCTCTCCAGAAGGTGCTGATGCAGGTGGCCTTCCGCAACCCAGGCCTCAACCTCACCAACATCCTCAAATCCTTGCCGCCGGATGCCGATCTGGATGCACTCAAGGCCCTTGTCACACCCATTATGGACAAGGTGAGCGAGATCAAGAGGGTCGAGGGCGATCGCGTAGATTAGGCCGCCCTTCTTTTCTTTCTTCATGTCATGTTAGAGCTGTGACAAGTTATCTTGTAATATAACTCTACTTTGGTATCAGCTACAATGTTATTTCCTTTACTAGATTCCTTCCTTTGTATGTTTTTACCCTACGCTTTTAGGGAACTTGTCGGCGCAGGCACCCGAGCCGCGAGCGCTGAGTGCGGGACGTTAGCAGCTTGCTGGCGGTGCCGCTTCCGACAAGAAACCTTGTCGCGACTGGTTGCAGCACACTTAAGTTGTTGAGCGGACTCGAAACAAAGTAAGGGCGCAACTAGTTACGAGTTGGTTCCTACGTGCACAGGTTTTCCATACAAAGCACGGTCGTTCGAGGAAGATAACTTAAAAATTAAAACTAATTGCTCAAACTTTGGCAACTTAGCTTTTCTGTCGCTTGCTTCTCGGCAAGGTTTCCGTCAAGGCGAAACTTTCTTGAACGACGCCTGTTCCACATCATTATCTTCTCCTCCCCTGCCGGAAAACTTGTGCGCGAGGGAATCTTCGTTCCTTTGAGAAAAAGAAAGAAGAGAAAATATCGATATGGAGCCTTACGGCTCGTTATTACTTACCGGGATTGGTGCTGCACAAAGTGTCAGATAACACATGCATGAAAAAGAATATAATGCATGAAATTGACAAGATGTGCGGAGCACATGAGCTTTACTTATGCACGGGATCTGCGCCCGGCTTTGTACAAAGGATTACATGCAACCTCGGCAAGACTTGTACAAAAGGTGGTTGCCAGAACGGGTTCCGGCAACCGCGCCCTACGGGTAAAACTTACGAAGATGCTCAATGTTCCAGGAGTTGCTCACCGGAATGCCATCTTCGGTCTCAAGGCGGACAGCGCCAGGCCTAGTGACTCGTTTCACCCGGTAAGGGCCTTCCCACTTCGGCGTCAACTTGTTGGAATTCTTGGCGGACTGAACGCGCCGAAGAACAAGGTCGCCTTCCTCGAAGCTTCTGGCATTAACTTTGCGGCTATGGTAGTGACGCAAAGCTTGCTGGTATCGAGCACCTCGTACAGCAGCCTGAAGACGATCCTCCTCAAGGAGCAGCGCGTCATCTTGTCGCAGCTGCTCTTGCTCAAGCTCATCATAAGCGAGCACTCGAGGTGACCCGTATACGAGTTCCGTGGGGAGAACTGCCTCTACTCCATAGACTAAAGTGAAAGGTGTCTGGCCAGTGGCTCGATTTGGCATCGTCCTGATCGACCAAAGAACCACCGGCAGCTCCTCGATCCAGTTTATTCCGCACTTGCGCAGCCTGTCGAAAGTTCTGGTCTTGAGCCCGTGCAGCACTTCAGCATTTGCCCTCTCCGCTTGACCGTTGCTTCTCGGATGAGCAACAGAAGCGAAGCAGATCTTGGCGCCAAGTTCTTGGACGTACTGCATGAAGGTGCGGCTCGTAAATTGCGTGTCATTGTCGGTGATGATCCTGTTAGGGATCCCGAAACGGCAAACAATCGACCTGAAGAACTTGACTGCTGACTGTGCTGTCACCTTCCTCACTGGTTCCACTTCCGGGCACTTTGTGAACTTGTCGATGGCAACGTACAAGTACTCAAAGCCCCCGACAGCTCGGGGGAAGGGGCCGAGGATATCGAGCCCCCAGACCGAAAATGGCCAGGATAACGGGATCGTCTGGAGAGCTTGAGCTGGCTGGTGTATCTGCTTGGAATGGAACTGGCATGCTTCACACTTGGTTACTTGTGCAGTTGCATCCTAGAGGGCTGTCGGCCAAAAGAAACCTTGCCGGAACGCTTTGCCGGCAAGTGCTCTTGCGCCAATGTGGTGACCACATATGCCTCCGTGTATCTCTGCCAACAGCTTTTGTCCGTCTTCCCAGCAAACACACTTCAATTTCACACCGTTGAGTCTTCTTCTGTACAGTGTGCTGTCAACAAACTGGTACATACTTGACTGCCGGGCTACTTTTTCCGCTTCTTCTTGCTCTTCGAGAAGTTCTCCTGTCTGAAGGAAATGGACAATCCGCTGTGCCCATGCTGGAGCTTGTGGCTCGACAACAAGGACTAAAGGCACGTCTGCTGCTGTGGGAACATTCGCTTCTATGGCGAGAACCTGTGGCTCTGCCGGAGCTTGATGTTCCCCAGCAAGCTTGCCGGAGCAAAACTTTTCGGGAGCGTCTGCTTCAACGGGACAAGCCCTAAGGCTTGCCGGAGCAGACTGCTCCTCAGCATCCTTGGTGCTGATCTTGGGGACCTTCTTGACGGCGGCTTCAGGGAGCTCTGCCGGAAAGTAGTCACCAGAAACCAACTTCCTCTTCTTGCTCTGTCCAGTTGATGATGTTACGGATGGTTGAGTTAGCTTGAGCACAAAGATCCCTGGTTCCACAGGTAACTTTAGTGCGGCGCACTTTGACAGGCCATCGGCAATGTCGTTCTGAGCTCTTGGAACATGTTCCATCTGCAGGCCATCAAAGTGCTCTTCTAGCTTCCTCACTTCATCAACGTAAGCTTCCATCAATGGACTTTGATAGTTCTTGTTCACTTGGCGGACGACAAGCTGTGAGTCACCCCTGACAATGAGCTTCTTGATCCCAAGGTCCGCTGCGATCCTGAGACCGGCAAGCAATCCTTCATACTCTGCAGTATTGTTGGTTGCTTGCTCCTTGAGAAAGTGCATCTGGACTACGTACTTGAGGTGCTCTCCGGTGGGTGCGACAAGCAGCACGCCCGCACTGGCGCCTTGCAGCGAGAAGGCACCATCAAAGTACATCAGCCACTCTTTGCTCGCTTCCTTGACGGGGATGCTCGTCTCTGGAATTTCTTCATCTTGTGTTGGCGTCCACTCTGCTATGAACTCTGCCAATGCTCTGCTTTGGAAAGTTGAAGTACTTTCAAACTTGAGGCCAAAGCTTGACAGTTCTAATGCCCACTCGACAATCCTGCCTATTGCTTCTGGATTTTGCAGTATCCTTTTCAACGGAAAGCGAGTGACAACTGTGATCTCATGTGCTTGGAAGTAATGGCACAGCTTTCTCGAGGCCATGAGGAGGCCGAAAAGCAATTTCTGCACACCAGAGTACCTTGACCTAGCCCCCTGCAGAAGGGAACTGACAAAGTAAACCGGGCGCTGCACCATTCTCTTCTGCACCTTCTCATGCTCCTGCGCAGATCCATCCTTGCCGGGACCAGAGCTTGTCGGCGAAGCCCCCTTCTTGTCACTGGATGCATCTGCCGTGGTTGCTGGCTCATCATCTGCCTCCCTCTCCGCCACTAACGCAGCACTAACCACTTGATTGGTTTCCGCTATATACAGCAGCAACTTCTCTTGTGGCTTAGGTGCGACAAGTGTCGGAGTGGAGGACAGGTATCTCTTCAAGTCCTGCAGCGCAGCCTCCGCCTCCGGAGTCCATTTCATTGGACCTGCCTTTTTCAATATTTTGAAAAACAGCAGGGCGCGCTCAGCAGACCTAGAGATAAACCTGCTGAGAGCAGCCATGCAACCGGCAAGCCTTCGTACATCCTTGACGCGCTTCGGTGCTTCGATCTGCTCAATGGCCTTGATCTTGTCGGGATTGGCCTCAATTCCGCGTTGAGACACAAAGAACCCGAGAAGCTTGCTGGAGGGGACTCCAAACACGCACTTCTCGGGGTTAAGTTTGAGGTTGATCTTGCGCAGATTTGCAAAGGTTTCGTCCAAATCTTGAATCAGAGTTGCTTTGTCCTTGCTCTTGACCACTATGTCATCCATGTAGGCTTCCACATTTCTATGCATCTGCGGCTCAAAAGCGTGGTGGACTACCCTTGCAAATGTTGAACCAGCATTCTTCAAACCGAAAGGCATCCGTACGAAACAGTGCGTGCCACACGGGGTGATGAATGCGGTCTTCTCCTCATCCTCTTCTGCCATGAAGATCTGATGGTATCCTGAGTATGCATCAAGAAATGAAAGCAAATCACATCCGGCCGTGGAGTCAACAATCTGGTCGATGCGCGGCAAAGGAAATGGGTCTTTGGGACAAGCTTTATTGACATCAGTGAAGTCGATACAAAGCCTCCATTTTCCATTAGCCTTGCGCACGACAACAGGATTGGCCAACCACGTGGGATGGAGCACTCCTCTGACAAGGCCTGCTGCTTCCAACTTCTTGATTTCTTCTGCGATGAATACTTGGCGCTCCACTGCCTGTTTCCTGACTTTCTGCTTGACGGGCCGCGCATGAGGACAGACGGCAAGGTGGTGCTCAATTACTTTCCTGGGAACACCAGGGATGTCAGACGGTTGCCACGCAAACACGTCGACATTTGCCCGCAGGAAAGCAACGAGCACGCTTTCCTATTTGGGGTCGAGAGTGGCAGTGATGGTGAAGGTACCACCAGTGCCGTCCTCCTTGGTGGACACCTTCTTGGTCTCTGATGGAGCTGCCATCGCATTCTTACACTTTCCGGTGGAGCTCGATGGTGCGTGCTCGACGGTAGCGCAGCACTCCGAAGAGGTGCGCTTGCCGGAGTGGGCATCAGAACTCTTGCCGGACTTGGTCTTCTTCTTCTCCCCGGGAGCTTCAGCGGCAAGTGATTTGCGATCTGCTGCGGCTGCTGCTTCCCGGTAGATCTTGTCGGTGCAGATAAGGGCATCCTTCTTGTCGCCAGGGACAGAGATGACACTTATCGGGCCTGGCATCTTCAGAACATTGTATACATAGTGAGAGGCTGCCATGAACTTGGCCAGTGCTGGACGGCCAAGTATCCCATTGTAAGGCAATGGGAAGTCAGCAACGTCAAAAGTGACCCTCTCAGTCCTAAAGTTCAGCTCGCTGCCAAATGTTACCGGCAACGTGATCTTTCCCTTCGGCTTGCTCCTTCCCGGATTGATTCCTTGGAACGTGCCGGTCTCTTCAAGCTCGCTGTCAGGGATCTGGAGCTTCAGGAGCACCGCGGAGGAGATCAGGTTCAAGCGGGCCCCGCCGTCAACTAACATCTTAGTGACTTTGAGGTTGCGGATAGTTGGTGAAACCAACATCGGCAATCACCCGACCGCGGTTACGCGATCAGGGTGGTCCTCAATATCAAAGATGATAGGCGTGCTGGACCATTTCAGAGGCTTGCGTGACTCGATGGGTGGTTCTGCTGCATTAACTTCCCGCACCCACTGCTTGAGCTGGTGGTGCGAAGTATGCAGAGAAGCACCACCGTCAATGCACAGGACCTCTGTGGCTTTCTGGAACTCCTTCTCATCAGTCTCCTCATCATCCATGTCTTCATCGTCATCGTCATCTTCATCCTTGTCGCGGCCGCGAGGAGGTCTGTATCCTTGCCGCTGCTTGGCCTTGCCGCGGCGTCCTCCTCGGCCGGGACGTTTCTTGCCGGACCCTCCCGCACCTTCCTGGGCCTTCTCCTTGTTGCGCCGCTCGTATTCAGCTTTCTGTTGCTCAACAAGCTGCTCGACTTTCTTGCAGCTCTGGAGATCGTGGCTCTTGGAGTGGTGGATCTTGCAATACTGTTTGTTGGCGCCGTCCTGCTTGTCGGCGCCCGCCACAGCTGCGGCAGCCTCCTTGCCGGAGCTACCAACTTCGGCTTTCTTGCCAGACTGCTCAACAACTAGCACATCTTTGGCTTTCTTCTTCCTGTTGTTCCGCCGCCGGTTCTTCCTTGCCGGGGCAGTTTCCTCACTATCAGATCCTCCTGCTCCTGTGTTCTCTCCGGGGAGCTTCCTTCCTTCCTCAGCACATGCACACTTGTCGGCCAGGGCATATAGCTCACTGACGTCTCTGATCTTGCATATCGCCATCTCCTCCCGCATCCTGCGGTTCTGCAGTTCTGATGGAACGCGCTGATTACCGCGGCAGGGTGGACGTCTGGGATGTTGTGCTGTGTGCGGCTGAATCTTTGAATGTACTTGCGCAGGGGCTCTCCTTCCTTCTGGGCGAGCAAATGAAGATCGCTCTCTTGGCCACGAGGCTTGTTGCCGCCTGTGAAGGCACCGACAAACTGATGGCACAGATCAGCCCAGGAGGATATGGAGTTGTCTGGCAAGTGCATGAGCCAGGATCTGACATTGGGCTTGAGCACCAGCGGGAAGTAGTTGGCAAGGATCTTGTCGTCCCGTCCCCCGGCAGCCTGCACCGCAATGGTGTAGATGCTGAGGAACTCCGACGGATGCGTCTTGCTGTCGTACTTCTCCGGTACGTCTGGCTTGAAGTTCTTCGTGCTGGGCCACTGGACTTGCCGCAGCTCACGAGTGAACGCAGGGCAACCTACCGCGTACGGCAAGTCGCCCGGTTCCCCTGGCGCATGCATGTCAACAGAGGGCCCAGCGCGCTTGTCGGATTGACGTCGCGCTTCTCTTCGGCGCTCGATGCGAGTACGAGTGTCTTCTTGCTGTCGATCGTGAAGAACTTGGCGCTGATCGCGACGAGCTCGTGGATCCGACGATGCGGTGGAGTCGCTGTCGAGGTTGATCCGGCGAGTCGGCGATCTTGGCCTTCGGGGTGGTGATTGCATGGTAGTTGCACCCCCACCAGCTTCGTCGCCACCGGCTCGCGCCTGGCCACCCTGCCGCGGCAGCGACGCGCTCGGCTGCCGCGGAGTGTCGCCGTTGGCGTAGCCGATGAGACTCTGAATGGTGGCCCTCCATTCGTCGATCTTGTCCGACATCGGAGGGTAATCCAGGAGCAGTTGAGCTCGCGCCAAAGCTTCTGCCGGAGTGGTGGGTGGCAGTGGCGGACGGCGCGAGGAGCGGGATATGCTCGGACTTCTAACTATGTTAGAAGGAGCATTATCCCGTCCGGGCGACTGTGTCTCGCTCGTGCTGGCACGTTGGCGTGCATGCTGGTCTTGAGCGCCCCGGGATCCACCAGCTTTATCTTGGCCCAACAAACGTATGGTACTGCGAGTACCATGACGCTGTCGGTCCTGCGCCTCCTGAGATGGGCGCGGAACAAGCACGGACGTCGAGGTCTGTGCCGCCTTGCCCTTGGACCTGGCGGCATCGTGAGTTTCCTCGTCGTCGTCCGTTCTTCCGCCGGCGTCCTCCCCACCACCTGTCTGCTCCAGTGGTGGTGGAAGTGACGCGGACGGAGCTGCTGCCGCCGAAGTCTTCTTCTTCGGTGGCATGTCGATGAAGAGAATGAAGATCAAGCTCGTGTGGACGCCGGATCAGGTTCACGCAATCTCGACGCCCCCCACCTGGCGCGCCAAAGATGTCGGGGAAACTGATCCACCAACACCTATGGGGCTGGCGGACCGAGCCCCTTTCGGTTCGGCGGAGGGCGGAGGTCGCACGAAGAGCAGATCGAGGCGAAGCACACGAGCAGTTTACCAAGCTTCGAAACTCTCCGGAGAGATAATACCCCTACTGCTGCTTGTTTGATTATATTGTGTTCTTGCACGAGAGAGAGCTAAGTGTTTTTCTGGCTTCCGAATGATCCGAACCCCCCTTTACGTTGCGCATGGGCCTCCTTTTATATGCTCAAGGGGGCACCGACAGGTGGCAACGTAAACAAGGGTACAAATGTAAAAAGCGAGGTGGTTGGTACAGTTACTTGTATAGTGTTTCCTACCTAACCCTGACGGCAGGGGTCAAGGGCATTAAATGCCCGTCTGTGTAGCCCAAACAGTGCAGAAAAGGACCGTCAGGGGCGCCGCCGCTCGCTACGATGGCGATCTTGTCAGCTTCGCATGCCACCGCGCACCGCTGGCTGCACAGCCTCCCGCCACGCGCGCCTGGAAAGGCCCCCTGAGCGACACGTTGTTGGATGCGCTGGAGCGTGGGCACAGAGTGGCCGCCTGCCGCGGCAAGCGCCTTGCCGCGGCCATTGTCTTGTCGGGCCCGGAAGCTTGTCGCTCACCAGGCCTCGAGATGCCTTGGTTGGTCTTCCCGGCAAGCTCCTCTTGCCGGGGTCTTGTTGCCTTGCCGGGACGCGTGGCGCGTCGCGGCAAGTTCCTTGGGATGCCTTGGTTGTCCTTCGCTTGCCGGGGCCTTGTCTCCTTGGCATAAATACTTTGTTCTTGAATGGCTCCAAAGGAACCACGGAGGACCTTGGCTGTCACCCGGCAAGCCTTGCCGCGGGGTGCTGCAACTACCCGTGCACAAGTTCGGGATACTAGGGTACCCCTATTCTAGTACACCGACAATTCCGGAGTTCGGAAGACATCTCAGGAGATTCGTCTATGTTCCAATTAATTCGAGATTTTCACCTCATTCAAATATTAAAATGGTTCTGGTGCATCATCTATCTGTTCAACATCCCTTTCCAACGGTGTTTTTCTCTTTAGTGGGCCCTAACCCACAGGTCTTTTCCCAGGATCTTACCTGACGCTTCTAATTATTTCGGAGCTATTCCCAAATTCTTTTCAAAGTGTGATGTAAGAATGGATCCCATCAGTCACATGCCTTCTCCAAGGTCGCTTTCAAATTCTTTTCATTGTTGGCTCAACCACTTCCCTTTTCATTCTCCCAGAGTATCTCAGTAATTTTGGTGGTGTTCTCCGTGGTCATTTGAAGACCGAAGAAGAGTTTTTCCTCTAAATCTTGTCTGTTCTCTCGAAGATTTGCGGTTCCAGCTTCATGTTATCCTCTCGAATTATTCAATTTGTCAGATATTCCTTTTCGTACCCATACAGAGTATTTCAGAAGTCGTTTTCCCGTTTCTTTTCACTAGAGGCCATCGTTCCAGAAGAATTCTTCGTCCTCACATTTCAGCTACCGTTATCCAATTATCCCGGTGTTTCGTTCAAGTGCTCTTTCATCGGATCGAGTTCTTCTGGTTCTCTTCTATCTAAGTTCCCTCTAGCATATTTGTTCTTCTAATTCTTCCCGGTGATTCATTCTCTTTCATCAGTCATTTTCTAATTTTTACGGTGGTTCCTTCAGATTCCTCATTGTTAGCATTTTAATTCATTCGTTCTTTAAAATCCTACCGGTGGTTCATTGAAGATCCTTCTCAAGTCTTGCGCCAGATACCCCGCAATCCTTTTCAACAAGAATAAGTAGTATGCAAAATCCGGTTGTCATCAATTAAATGTGATGAGGATAAGCATAATGTAATTCTTATTCTTATTTCATCATCGTCAACTAATCCCTTCCTTCGGAGTTTGTTCATGATGAATAATCTCTCGGTTCGAAGTGTTTTCATCTATTCTTTTCCGGAGTTCGAATTTTTCCTCGGCCATTTCGCCGGAACCTCCATCTAAATCACCGCAAGGCTCATCTTATTCTTTCATCCTTAATTCTATCTCATCATCCTCTTATCACTGGAGTTCTTCATGATTTAATCCATTCTTCAAGTGTTCATCAAGATTCTTGTTGGAGGAGTTCGAGTATCTTTTCTTCTCGCATCTCGAAGTGCAAATAATTCTTCGTTTTCTTCTGAAGTGGAGTTTTGCATTTCTTCGTTCTTCTCAGCTATTCAGACATTGATTGTGGTATAATTTTACCTCAAGTTTTGAGATGTTTTTGATAAGTCCACAACAAGCTTATTCTTTCGTTGTTGATTTTCTCAAAAACTCCATTCAATCCTTCTTTCTAAGTTCTTTTCATTCAATTCTTTCAATTCTTTCGGAGGCATTGCATTGTTCACCTCGTCAAGTGTCATCTCATTTGGTGAAGTTCATGTTCTAATCCTTCCATTTTCAGTCGAAGTGTTGCCGAAATTCTTTTGTTCATTCTTTTTCTATCTTGTTCTAACCGGAGTGGTTTCAGAGTCTATCTTGTTCCCATGAGCTTTTGACTCTTGTCATATTCGCCATTCCTCTTTCTATCCGAGTGCTCTCAACATGGTTCGTTTTTCCCTTGATTCTTACTTCACCTCTTCCTCTTTCTCTTCCGTCTTGTTCCTAAGAACTCGGGATGAGATCTCTTGTTAGTGGAGGAGACTTGTAACACCCCGGATCCGATGTGCCAGGTGTCTTCCAGCTATTCATCGTTGTTGCCATGTCATTTGCTTGCGTGTTGCATTTTGCCATGACATCATCTGCATTGGATCCTCATGTTTTCCAAAACCTGCATCCGTTCGGGTTCCACCGGTTCTCTCCGTTGTCCGTTCTGAGCACAGACAGCGCACGCACCCGTCGCCCCTCTTAGACCTTGTTTCGTGAGCGGGAGAAAAACGTTCTCGGAATGGACCGAGATTTGCCGAGTGGCCTTGGTATAACACCGGTAGACCGCCCGTCAAATTTCGTTCCATTTATAGACCGCCCGTCCAATTTTGTTCCATTTGGAGGTCGTTTGATGCCCATACGGTTAACCGAGTTCACCGAAACCCCCCTTCTCTTTCCAACCCAGCACCTCTTCACACAGCCCACCTAGCCGATCCAAACGCCCTCCACGCTCTCGGTCGTTCGATCAAGATCGCGTGGGCGAAAACTGCTCCTCATTTGGAGTCTCCTAGCTCCCTCAACCTATGAATATGTGCATCCCCCGAAATTTAGCGCAGATCAAACCCTAGCCTCTCCCCCTCCGAGCCGCTGGACATGTCCGTCCGCGCCGGGCGCTTCGCGCCGCCGCCCCGGACCAGTGGCCTCCTGCCACGTGGCCCCCACGCCCTCCCTCTGCCGCCAGCCCACTTGGCCCAGGCGGGGCCCTCCCGGTCCGAGCCGCCGACCGCGCCTCCCCGCCCGGGATCTCCGCCACTGATATAGCACCGCCCGCCGGCGCTGCCCTCTGCCGCCCGGTCTCCCGCGCCGCCGCCACCTTGTTGCTGGCTGGCCTCGCCTCCGGCCAGATCCGGGCAGGTCCGGTGCGGATCCGGCGACCCGCGCCTCCTCCGACCCCGCCTAGCTCGCCGGAGCTCGCCCGCTCGCCGCCTCGCTCGCCGGAGTTCGTCTCCGGCCGGATCGGGACGAGATCCTCCAGTCCCCGATCCAAACGCCCGTGCCCCCGTCCCGAATCCCGCCGTCACGTTGACTTTTTCTGCGAGGTCTATTTTCTTCCAAGTCCCTAGAGTCCTGATTTTTGTGTGCATCTTCATCCTGCCATAACTTCATGCATATTGCTCCGTTTTGCATGTATGATATATGAAAGTGTTCATTGAGAGATGCTCTTCATTTTGTTCCATTGTGCCATGCTTGTTTGAGTTCATCTTGACGCCCTAATCGTTGTTGCAAAAGTGCTATATGATGTTACCCTGCCGAAACTATTATAACTTGGTGATTTGTCTTTTTCATTGCATTTTGTGTGTGCATCCTATGAGCTTGATGTCTACATGTTTTAGGAGCATTTCCATGCCATATTTATAGTGGTGAAATCCATGTATTTTTGTGTGCCTTGTGGTGAGTGCATCAAGCTCGTGAAGTAGGGTACTTGTTGTTACTGTTTTGCTAGGCTGAATCTATTATCTCTTGATGCTATGTAAACCTGCTGCTACAAGTCATTCTATGCATAATCTTGAGATATTAACTAAGGATGTTTTGTTATACATGTCATGATCTATCCATCCATACTCCTGGTTGCATTTATAGCATGATGTAGCTTGTTGTAATCTTGCTCCAAAATTGCTAACTAATGTTGCTGTCAGCCTGTTTACATTAAGTTCAGTTTTGCCATGTGTTTTGCTAGTGATCCATGCGCCCTATGACTATGCTATTGCCATGTTTAATCTTACTGTTTATCACCTTGGCATGCCATCTATTGCTCTGTGGTGAGTGGTACAAGCTCACCAACATGCCAACTTATCGTTGTTCCTGCCATGTACTGTTATTCTGAATCTGCCATATTATTTGCCATGTTTGTATGGATGCTACCATCTTTTCTGTTGACCTTTAGAATAAGTTCACTAAGGGAGTTTTGTTATTTGTCTTTAGTATTAGCATTCCATGCCTTTGTTTTCCATGATAAGTTCCTATAGCATGTTGTTTGATAGCTCTAAACATTGAAACCTCATGTTATTTCCGCCATGCTCAGTGATTTTTGCTAAGTCTGTGAAATTGTTATTATTTGCAGTCTTGCCATGTCCTTTTAAGCATGTTCTAGTGATTTCTGGAGATAGCTCACTGTTCATGTTTTCTCATGCTTTACCTGTACATCATGCCCATGCCTTTTGTTTCATGTTGAGATACTGTAGCATGTTGTTTTGATGCTTGCAAGATGCCAAGTTGATGTTTTGGACAGATTGTTGTTATATTTTGTTTCATGTGTATGTGTTGCACCGTTGCTCCGTTTTGGGTGTGCTCTCTATGAAACTTGCTTAGAATTGCATGTAGTTTCATCTTATCATGTTCCATCCTTGTTTTGAGAGTGTTTGCTTAATGTTTGAATGCATTTTGCATCAATGCCATATCTTCTAGGCTGTAGTTACGAACTAAATGAACATTATATGTAACTTGACTAGAATTTCGTGTAGATCATCTTGGTGCATTTTAACTTGCTTTTTAACAACTTGAACATAAGGTTTATTCAGATCTGGACCAACTTCGAAATTTGCATATGAGGACTTGCCGGAATTTTTATATGTTGTTTCCGGCCTCATTTTGAACTTGCTTTGATATGTTGCTCTTGTATGCATTATCTCTTGCCATGAGTAGCTTCATGTAGCCTTTGTCATGCATCATACTTGGTTGAGCATCATGCCATGTCTATGTGTTGTGTGTTTACCTTGTTGTTTGCTTTTTCCGGTTGTGCTCCTTCTCGTTAGTTCTGTTTCGTTGCGATCATGAGGATTTGTTCGTCTACGCTTGGTTCATCTTCGTGGCTCCATCTTCTTCATGGACTCATTCTTCTTCCTAGCGGGATTTCAGGGAAGATGACCATTACCCTCGATATCACTTTTATCTTTGCTTGCTAGTTGCTTCGTTCTATCGCTATGATGCGCTACCTATCACTTGTTTACCATGCCTCCCATATTGCCATGTCAAGCCTCTAACCCACTTTTCCTAGCAAACAATTGTTTGGCTATGTTACTGCTTTTGCTCAGCCCTCTTATAGCGTTGTTAGTTGCAGGTGAAGTTAAAGATTGCTCCATGTTGGAATAGGATTATGTTGGGATATCACAATATCTCTTATTTAATTAATGCATCTATATACTTGGTAAGGGGTGGAAGGCTCGGCCTTATGCCTGGTGTTTTGTTCCACTCTTGCCGCCCTAGTTTTCGTCATACAGGTGTTATGTTCCTTGATTTTGCGTTCCTTACGAGGTTGGGTGATTTATGGGACCCCCATGACAGTTTGCTTTGAATAAAACTCCCCCAGCAAGGCCCAACCTTGATTTTACCATTTGCCTACCTAAGCCTTTTTCCCTTGGGTTTTCGGAGCCCAAGGGTCATCTTTATTTACCCCCCCCCCCAGGGCCAGTGCTTCTCTGAGTGTTGGTCCAAACTAGAGCACCGTGCGGGACCATCCCTTGGCATCTTGGTTTATGTTGGTACTCGTACGCTTATCTTATCCGGTGTGCCCTGAGGACAAGATATGTGGAACTCCTATCGGGATTTGTCGGCACATCCGGGTGGTCTTGCTGGCCTTGTTTTACCATTGTCGAAATGTCTTGTAAACCGGGATTCCGAGCCTGATCGGGTCTTCCTGGGAGAAGGAATATCCTTCGTTGACCATGAGAGCTTGTGATGGGCTAAGTTGGGACACCCCTGCAGGGTTTAAACTTTCAAGAGCCGTGCCCGCGGTTATGTGGCATATGGGAATTTGTTAATATCCGGTTGTAGAGAACTTGACACTTGACTTAATTAAAATGCATCAACCGCGTGTGTAGCCGTGATGGTCTCTTTTCGGCGGAGTCCGGGAAGTTAACACGGTTTTGGGTTATGTTTGAACGTAAGTAGTTTCAGGATCACTTCTTTATCATTGCTAGCTTCACGACCGTTCCGTTCCTTCTCTTCTCACTCTTATTTGCATATGTTAGCCACCAAATATTCTTAGTCGCTGCTGCAACCTCACCACTTTACCCCTTCCTTACCCATTAAGCTTTTCTAGTCTTGATACCCATGGTAATGGGATTGCTGACTCCTCGTGGCTCACAGATTACCACAACAATAGTTGCAGGTGTAGGTTATGCGATGATCTTGACCCGAGAGCGATGTTACTTGTTTTGGAGTTCTTCTTCTGCTTCTTATTCGATCAGGGGATACTTTCCAGGTCGGCAGCCTGGGCTAGCAGGGTGGATGTTGTTTGACCTTCTGTTTGTGTTTCATCCCTAGTCGGATGTTGATCTTATGTATGATATATTGTTGTACCCTTGCGGCATTTGTATGCCTTGTATGTATCCCCATCTATTATGTAATGTTGATGTAATGATATCCACTTTGCAAAAGCGTATCAGTATGCGGTTCTATCCTTGGTGGGACCTTCGAGTGTCTTTAGGATAGTATGGCATATTGGGCGTGACAATGACGGCACGACAGAGCAGGACAAAACACATAGAGTTTTCACCTATCTGAAAATGAAGTAAATCTGTAAGGGCTCCTTAGAATTGGAGGATTGTAAACACGCAGGGATAGGAAAAACACATGAATAGGATAGGAATGCACGTGCAAAACAGAGCATTTGCAAACACATGATTTCTATCAACCTGGGTGTTTGGTTCACATGAATTGGAAGAACACAGGAATTGAGAAACATGGTCAAATTAAAGTCAAACCACATGAAAATGTAAAATAAGAATCTTATTATGCCAGTAATGTTGTTAGTCCTGTTCTTCATGCATATTAATTTGAAAAGGGCGTCCAAGTGGATATTAAAATTCCTATGTTTTTTCTTTGAAAGAGATACCAAAGGAAACAAATCCTCCAGTTTTTCTTTGCTCCATTCCTTCTAACCAAATGCACGAATGATAGTACCGTAGTAAAGTTTCCAATTCATGTGTTTTCCTTCACTTTTTCTTTGAACCAGTGGCGATTCTAGTAGGTAGTCTTCAATAGGCTAAAGCCCGCCCTTGAATATTTTGTGAGCTAATTTGTTCCGCATGAATAAAATATAATAGCTATTTTTCTAAACTGATTCAAATTGTGGTTCAAAAGAGCATTTAGTTTTCTTCTTGTTAACTTTGTGACCACGATTCATTTCTTTCTAGATTTGCAACTGCTTTGAACCAAAGGATACCTAAGGGATCGACATGAATGTAGAGTAACAAAGTGATGCGACGAGTGTACAACCTCTTTGGCATAGCCTTGTCAACCTCAGCATCATTGGGTTGGACGTGGAGGATGGTGATGCTGGTGTGGCTGTCGGAGGCGGGGAAGAAAATCTTAGGCCTCTGGAGATGGCGCCGACCGTACTGCTCCGTTGTGATGGACGATTTTGTTGTTGGAGCAGCTCTAGTGAGGTGTACAACGGTCAGGCTGAAGTAGGACAAGACAGAAACCGTTAATTTGAAGTGGGAGTTTAATAACATCTGCAATAGATGATGTAAAATACATCACCAAAAAGTGCTAGATGTAAAATGCATCAGCCACGCCACTGCCGCTTTGATAGATGTTGTGAATACTGTTGATTCCAAACTTATCTGAAGAAAATGAACTTTACAGTCAAAACTAAACTTTACATTCAAAACTGAGTTTTACTAACAGAACTGATTGAACTAGTAGTAGAGAACTGCAATAGAAGTTTAGGGCGTTCAACCACTGGAAGTAGAGAAGCAGTGATCTAAATTAGTAGCTGCTCAAGCAGGGAACACAGTATCAGAGAGCAGCTCATGCTGTAGCATCACGAGCGAGTGCTAAAGCAGCAACTCTTGTAGCTGCCGCAGTTCGTGTAGCAATAGCAGCATGAGCGAGAGCAAGAGCAGAGCAGAGTAGCAGCACGAACAAGAGCAAGAGCGGAGCAGCAACACAAACGAAAGCAAGAGTGGTGCAGCAATGCGGACGACAACAAGAGCAGAGCAGAGCAGCAGCAGCAATGAAAGCAAGAGCAGAGCAACAACACGACCGACAACAAGAGCACAGTAGTAGCGCGAGCGAGAGACGAAGTAGTAGCAGCAGCAGCGTGAGCGAGAGCTGGAGCAGTAGCAACTAGTGTTGGTGTGGAAGTCGCCCGCGAGGAAGCAATGACATGGGGGAGAGACGCCGTGGAGGAAGTGGACGGCGACGGCACCTTCGATGGAGACCCGCCATGGCTGCTCGTTATCGAGCACCGGGAGCCCCATGAGATCGAATAAAAGATAAAATGCAGCTGTGAGTGCAGAACCTCCTTGGGGGCGCCGAGTAGGCCTCGGCTTCATTGGAGGAATTTGTGAGGGTGCTACGGTTCCGGTGGGTAGGTGAAGACGACGCCATGGGGATGGAGGTGGCGAGATAGACGAGGCGAACGTCAGGGCAGCTCCTTGGAGGTGGAGGATGAGGCGGCTAATCCGGTGGGATAACGAGATCGACGATGAATCCTCATCCGTTGCTGTGGACGAAGGATGTCGAGCTCTTGCTATGGAGGACATCGTCAGCTGGCTGGCATTCAGGAGGCGAACAGAGGAGCGTGGGGTTCCACAAGTTTTGGTCTCTCGTTGTACGAATGGGGGGGACAAAGGGGAAGGTAGGGGATCCATGTCTTAGGGATGCGCTTGTCCGAAATGGGGGGGGGGTAAATTATGAACGTACCCCACCGGTTTTGACCACGCGACGTCGAGGCGGCATTTCCGGTTGAGGTGTAGAAGGGGGATATCGCGTGTCTGGGCTGCGGGACCGATTTCTGATGAGGACGGAGTTTTCACGTGCGTCGAAATTTCATGATAACAAGGCGCGACGCGGGTCGAAGAGGCAGAAGTTTTGTAGCAGAAGAGGCAAAATATACTCTAGCTTGAAAATTTCGGAATAACAAGGCACAGATTCCATGTTTGGTTGAACAAACTTAACGTGTAAAAAAAGACAATTCATACAAGACACAAGAGAGTAATGTCCCCTTTTACTATATTGCTATAAATGTCATGAGAAAACTACAGGAAAAATGTTAAAAAAATCGGGAGAACAAGATTAGCCTGTATGGAACCAAATCAATTCGCACTTCCCTCAACAACAACAAAAAACAAATCAATTCCTGCCACAAGAAAAAGTCATGTCCCTTTTTATATGATTAAAAATGTCAGGATCTCAAATATCATTTTTTGAATCCACGTCATGTTGAATTCGAATATATCATTAGGTGATCTTGTGGTTTATAATGGATGTAGTCCTACATTTTGATCTTCCATCTTATCTGAACATTTTACTCCACCCTATGAATATATATATTGTCGCCTACCATATGGACAAATCTGAATCAATTTTCCCGATTTGAATACGACTGTTGTCAAGTTATACCATCATTTAAATATTATTTTGATAAAAGAAAACATGCATATAGTAGTAATCATATTTATATATGAACTCCATGTACCATACAATCTCCAATTCAAATATTTGTATCCATTTTATGTTGAATTCAAATCACAGTACATTGGTCTAGGTAGCGAGATGTTCGGGATAATCTAAACCATGTTTTCATATGTATAATGTGTTTAACACACATAGCAATGCATGCCCCCCGCCCACACACACAACATTTAGATGTTAGCTTTGAAAGCCACACATTATCTCAAATTCGAATAGTTATGTCCATCCGCGGATGCAATGTGGTCAGATGATACATGCCATCGGTATCGCAAATTCAAATCAATTTGGCCTTGTTAGATGTGAATATAGTATATAAAATGTTTGATTGAAAACCACACCAGGCATATCTGCATTTTATTCATGCATGCATGAGTTGCAAACATCATGAGCTCTTATTCAAATATTTGTATCCACTCTTATATTGATTATTGTCTCTGTGAGTCTTTTACACGCGCACACACACACACTCCTCCCTTCGTGGATACAAATAAATTTCCTATCGTGCATGCATGTATGCCCACACACTCCCCACCACTTTGCATCCTCTACATCACGCACACACGTTCTTGTTCTTTAGGTCGGTCTCCCACGATCTCCCTACATCTCCATCTTGCCAACACACACCGATTGATATACCCCTATAGCAAGGTAGGCCTGCCTATGACACACATAGTCCCTCCCATCCTCTCACCATCCATGCCT
Organism: Triticum dicoccoides; assembly: GCF_002162155.2. Classification (NCBI taxonomy): domain Eukaryota; kingdom Viridiplantae; phylum Streptophyta; class Magnoliopsida; order Poales; family Poaceae; genus Triticum; species Triticum dicoccoides. Next base: position 319,492,091 of record NC_041383.1, on the reverse strand, counting down.
CCCACCCTAACTCCGGGGCACGCGGGCACTGTCGCCCCCTCTGTTGTTATCCATCTTGTACTCATACAATGTCACAACCTAGCTGCACCCCCCACTACACACACCTCTCCATAGCTGCCTTCATCACTCCGGGTGTTCTTTATCTCTGACACATGCATGCATGTGCACAAATCGATTTCACTCTATGTGCGGCCAGGTCTCTTGCTAGTTCCCTACACCAAATATCCGATCTATATCTCTAGTTAAGTCTCCCCCTCTCTACCCACATACACATCAACCAAACCACGTTGTCTATCGAGGAGACAAACACGCCCATGCACGTTACCGTCCCCTCTCTTTAATTATTGGTCTCGCACTTGTACTCCTTCATTGTCTTCTCCAAGCTGGCCTCTTGCATCATCTTCCAATATGCACCCCCCCTCTTTCCTAGCAATTGTACGCTCGTAAAGTTCTTCCCTCTATCCGTGTGTATCGATATGTTTCATAAACAATCCCTCCCCCACTCTTCTCATATATCGCCCCCACTAGATACATATACTATGTATTTAGGCCTCTCTTTGACAGAAACATATGTATAGAGGCATGTCAGACACACCATCTCCCTCTCTATCTCTAATACACCCACGTGCTGTACGCGATCGAATCTTGCGGCCGGATGGAGCAATGGAATCACCAAGTGATATAAAAACAGGGCTAAGTGGAGCCATGGAGGAACGGTATGAAGATAATAGGTGCACGCACGCATGCACACACTGCTGATACGTCTCCAACATATCTATAATTTATGAAGTATTCATGCTATTATATTATCTGTTGTAGATGTCTTATATGCATTTATACGCTATTTTATATGATTTTTGGGACGAACCTATTAACCTAGAGGCCAGTGCCAGTTTCTGTTTTTTCCTTGTTTTTGAGTTCTACAGAAAAGGAATACCAAACGGAGTCCAATTGATGTGCCAATTTTTGATGATTTTTTATGGACCAAAAGAAGCCCTTGGAGTAAAAGAGTTGAGCCAGAAGAGTGCCGTTCTGTCCACGAGGGTGGGGGGCATGCCCACCCCCCTGGGCGTGGGCCCCTATCTCATGGATGATTCGGAGACCCCCCTAACGTGAGACCGACGCCAAAAATTCCTGTAATATAGAAACCTGTAGAAAATAACCTAGATCGGAAGTTCCGCCGCCGCAAGCCTCTGTAGCCATGAGAAATCAATCTAGGCCCTCTCTAGCACCCTGTCGGAGGGGGCCATCATCACCGGAGGCCATGGAGGAGGATCCCGGAGGGGCCATCATATCCATGAAGGCCAAGGACCAGAGGGAGAACCTCTCCCCATCCAGGGGGGAGGCCATGGAGGAGGAAGCACAAGGGGTAGGACCTCTCCTCCTCTCTCTCGGTGGCGCCGGAGTGCCATCGAGAGAGGAATCATCGCCGCGGTGATCGTCTTCATCAACATCACCATCATCATCACCATCCTCATCTCTTTTACGCGGTCCACCCTCCCGCACACCGCTGTAATCCCTACTTTAACATTGTGCTTTATGCCACATATTATGATCCAATGATGTGTTGCCATCCTATGATGTTTTGAGTAGATATCTTTTGTCTTTGAGTTGATTGATGATCTAGATTGGTACGAGTTGTATGTTTTATTTTGGTGCTGTCTTATTGTGCCCTCCGTGTCACGCAAGCGTGAGGGATTCCCGCTATAGGGTGTTACAATACGTTCATGATTCTCTTATAGTGGGTTGCTTGAGTGACAGAAGTATAAACCCAAGTAAGGGGGTTGTGGCGTAAGGTATAGGGGACTTGATGCTTTAATTCTATGGTTGGGTTTTACCTTAATGATCTTTGGTAGTTGCCTCTCCCTCATATGAAATTGCAATGACGACTACCGGTCTTGTTAACAATTATCTAGGATAATTCCGCACACCGACCCATCATTATTCCACACTCGCTATTTATAATATTTAGTAATATATTCTAACTTTATGATAACAGCACCTACTTTTATATTTTAGCTCTCCGATATCATGCAAAGTTACCCTCTTCATACCCACAACATAGTTTTATTTCTTGTTTCCAGTTGGAAGCAAACGTTAGGTGTACGTAAAGTCGTATCAGTGACAGATAGGACTTGAGAGAATATTGATCTTACCTTTAGCTCCTTGTGGGTTCGACACTCCATACTTATCATCCAGCTTTGGGAATTTCTACAATGATTCCCTGCACTTGGGGATTATCAAGCTCTTTTCTGGCGCCGTTGCCGGGGAGTAATAGCGTGGGGTTGATATTCTCGTGTGTGCTTGTTTGCTTTCTTCACTAAGTAGATTTTGTTTTTCCTTTTTGTTTCTGTTTAGTTGTGGGTGAAACATACAAAAAAAATTAAAGAATGAAAATACAAAAAAATTACTTGCCTCTCATGCCTAAAAAAGTTTTTCAAAAAGAGCAGTGATTGGAAAGTTATGCATTGAAGAAGTGAAGGTCGACCTTGAGCACTTGTGTTCATGCTCACGGAAACAATGTAGATTTTTTCACGGAAGTTTGTCTGTAAATAATTATCCCCTTGTATATATCCATTGTAATATAAAACTAATGTGCCAAGCTTTGGTTTTAGGATGATTAGATTGCTTGTTTACTATGTGCAGAACAAAAACAGAAACTTTGGCTGTAGCGTGTGATTTTAATTTTTTTACTGGAAGGTCAAATGGGTCTAAAACTTTTTTTCACATTACTTATGTACAAATTCAATTTTCATACTATTTCATAATTTTTGGAGTTATAGAAGTTTACTAAATTTCTAGATTACTACAGACTGTCCTGTTTTTGAAAGATTCTGTTTTCTATGTGTTGATCGCTTATTTCGATTAATCTATGGGTAGTATCGGGGGGTATGAACCATGGTGAAGTTGGAATACAGTAGATATAGTTCTAATATGAATTTGTAATAAGTTTTCAAGAGTACCTAAAGATAGTTATTTGCTTTATTATACTAACGGATCTCACAAAGTTTTTGTTAAAGTTTTGTGTGGATGAAGTGTTCGAAGATCGAGGAGCTATCAATATGAGAAGAATAAATAGAGGCAAGAGTTCAAGCTTGGGGATTCCCAAGGCACCCGAAGTAAATATTTCAAGGATACTCAAGCATCTAAGCTTTGGGATGCCCCGGTTGGCATCCCATCTCTCTTCTTCAACAATTATGGGTATACCTCGGTTTTTGTTTGGTTCACATGATTTGTGTCCTTTATGTTTTTATTTTTCCTTTAAGAACCATGCTAGTATGAGATAGCCCTTCATTTATTTATAGAATACTTCATGTGCTTCACTTATATCTTTTAAGTATGATCTTATAGAATTGCTCTTTGTGCTTCAGTTAAATCTTTTTGAGTATGGTTTTATAGAATGCTTCGTGTGCTTCACTTATATATTTGAGCTTGGATATTGGTTAGTATATATTAATTGTAGAATTCTCCATGAACTTCATTTATATCTTTTGGAGTATGAATAATACTATCATCTAAAGCGGGTTTGGAAGAGTGTCAACTTTAGGAATTAGTGATCCCACTATTCTGAATGAGAAGAATTTTGCTTATGTAGAGAGTAGTAAAATTTCTATGCTTGTAGACCATCAAAAGAATGCTTTTATGTGATGGTTATATTGTTGAACTCATTCATGATGCTACTGAAGATTATTATGAGGGAGGAATACATGCTTGTAGGAGTTGCAATAATATCAAGTTTCCTCTCTATGTGCTTAAAGTTTTGAAGTTATACTTGTTTTGTCTTCCTATGCTAGTTGATTCTTGTTCCTTTAAATTATGTGCTCACAAAATACCTAGGCATAGGAAGTGGGTTAGACCTAAATGTGCTAGTCATATTCTTCATGATGCTCTCTTTATGTTTCATTTTTTATCTTTTATGTGAGCCTCATTGAAATCATCATGCCTAGCTCAAAGGCATTAAAGAAAAGCGCTTGTCGGGAGACAACCCAATATTTACCCTTACTGTTTTTGTGTGTTTACATTATTAAGATACTGTAGTAATCATGTTTTATAATTTTTGTTTCAATAAAGTGCCAAGTAAGACCTTTGGGAAGACTCGGGTGAAAGTTAATGTGATCTTGCTGTAAAAAATAGAAACTTTGCGCTCACGAGATTAGCTGCCATGTTTTACAGAAGAGTGATTTTGAGTTGATACTTTTTGCAGAAGATTAATAGAAAAATTCCTCCAGTCCAACAATTTATTTCATAATTTATGGAGTAGCACAAGTATGGTTTCTTTTCAGATCATTACAGACTGTTCTGTTTCTGACAGATTCTGTTTTCATTGCATAGTTTGCTAGTTTTCTAGGTTCTATGGCTTATATTTCTCAATATAAATTGTAGAAATGGTATGGTACAGTAGGCATTGTGTGAGAACAATTCTGAAGCTTGTCTTTGACAGTACCAAAGTGAATGGTTTACTCTTTATGATACTACCTATCACACGAAGTTCCGTTAAGTTTTGTGTGATTGAAGTTTTCAAGCTTTGAATGAGATATCGATATGAGGAGAATAAGGAGTGGAAAGACCCTAAGATTGGGGATGCCCAAGGCACCCCAAGGTAAATCAAGGAAGACTCAAGCGCCTATGCTTGGGGATGCCCCAGAAGGCATCCCCTCTTTCGTCTTCAAAACTATCGGTATACCTTACTCGGAGCTATATTTTTAGTCATCACATGATATGTGTTTTGCTTGGAGCGTGTTTTCAATTTTACTTGCTGTTTGAATGAAATCATTGGATCTAAAATCTTGAATGAAAAAGAATCCTCCCATGTCTAGTTTATTATTTGACTACTCAGTGTGTCGATGTACAAAAGTAGGGGCTCTCCTTTTAGCCCCTTTACTTGTGCACGGGCACGGAGCCACACGCCATGGCCGCACATAGCAGGGCAAAGGAGGGAAGCCGGAAGGAGGCCAGAGGCTCCAAACAAACAAGGCAACACCAAGGACCAAGGCCACAGAGGTCGGATGGACGAAGCAGGTTTCCCCAGCAAGACCCTTGCCGGGGCAGCTCGCCCACACAAGCGGAGCAAGCCACCCTCGAGCCCACGGTCTCCAACGCCAACACCCACGTTGGGCCATGGCTCGGGAGGCACCTCCATGGTGGCATGAACATCTTTGTGAAGACAAAGAATACTCAAGATCAGATGGGGATTGAGGGGCAACGATCCTCACCAAGGTTCTCTCCAAAGAAACCCACAAGACCCTCGGCAAGATCCTTGCTGGGTACACCAGCGCGCCACTGCAAGACCCTTGCCAGGCCTCCTTGCAAGACCCTTGCCAGAGGCGACAGTAGGGCCGCTGCCAGGCCCGCACCAACCTAATCCCCACCATCATTCACATGCAGCTGCCAGCCCAACCAGTAGGGCATGCACTTGCGTGGCAACATGAGGCTTCCAGGCCAACTCAGCACACGCCTGCGTGGCGGCATGCAGATCTTCGTGGAGGCTCCACCACCTCGCCACCTCAGCTGCCAGCCTACATGGAACCGCATGCATCGCTGGCCAGGGCGGGTGTCAAAGCAAGGAAGAGCGGCGATGGACGGGACGGGCCTCGCCCCCGTCCCCAATAAAATGAAGGGACACCTAAGCCACACATTAAATGCGTCTTGTCCTGTAATAACGAGCGATGAGCTCACAACACTGTAGGCTTTCCACCTTCTGTGTGCCACTGTGGCAGCCCCTTTCGCCTATAAAAGGAGGCCCATGGCGTACATGAAAAGGATTCGGCTCTTTCGAACCATGCAGCACCCATAGCTAGTTCAAGAGCTCAAGAACACTGAATATATCCACCAAGAAGGACTAGGGTTTTACGCATCCTCGCGACCCGAACCTGGGTAAACGATCCTCGTGCCAATTACTAATCCTGCTCTTCTCACAACCCTGCAACCCGCAACCGTCGTAGGGATTCTTGTGATCCCATAGGTGTCGTTTCCCACCGGACATCTTTGGCGCGCCAGGTAGGGGGTGCAATTGTGAGGATCTGGTCTAGTAGTTGACCTAGCTATTCTTCATCGCCATGGCTCCCAAGAAGAAGACGACCACGGCGATCGGTTCGTCCGGAACCGGATTGCCAGTGCCGGTGTGGACCAGTAGCGGGCCAGTCACGGAGAGAACTCGTGGCACGCCCAGCGAACATCCACATCACCCTGGCAATCCAGGCCTGGTGAGTGGCATCGTTCTCATGCCAGGCAATGAGCCACCAGTCGCAGGCTCCAGAGATGGAGTCGTGCCCCCCGCAGGCAGTGCGGGGCCCTCCAGGGGCACAGTCATCCCGCCGGACGGCGGCGCGGCAGCCTACAAGACGCCAACACTAGTGCCCACGGCGCGCTCTTCTCAGGTCATGTGTGATGAGCAGCGCCGCCCAGCTGGTGACCCTGGGCGCCGTCCTGGGAAGAGTCCCATGCGCCCTTCATATGATGAGGAGGGCCAACATGTGCGCTGACATGCTGACGGAGGTGGCGAGCGGTCGGGGCCGTGATGGGGCTCCTTCTAACGCGGTTAGAAGTAGACGTGCATCGTGGTCCACACAGCTTTCGCCGCCGCCCACGCTAGCAGAAGCCCTAGCACGTGCGCAGCACCTCCTTGATTTTCCTCCCGCTGCGGAGAAGCTTGACGAATGGAGGGCCACCACCCGGAGCCTCGTCAGCATCGCCAACAACGATGAGTTGCGACCGGCGCAACCCGTAGGACATCGCTCCGTCGGGCCACCGCATGCCTACGGAGGCCGCGCCGGAGGTGATGCGGACACACTGCACTCCCCTCCTCCATCCCGGCCACCGCGGGTGTCGGTCCGTCACGATGACGCTCGTGATGATATCTCCATAGCATCGTCCGACCCGTGAACCCACCGCTACCAACGCTAGGTTCTTCGAGAGTGAGTTCATGAAGACGCTCGAACCACCATCGAGCGCCGGCATGACGCGCGCCATGAGACGGACAGGCGGGCAGGACCCACCACGGACCACCCAGCGTCGGGAGGCTACGGTGGCCTACTTTACGAGGTGGGTTGCCCGACCTTCACCCGTGAGCTGCGGCAGTTGCAGTGGCCCTCCCACCGCACGTTTAAGCCCGACGTTGGCGAGAAGTACAATGGCAAGACTCACCCGTCGGAGTTCCTCAGCATCTACACCATCGCAATGCAAGCTGCTGGGGCCCGCGACGATTAGGTGCTTGCCAATTACTTCCCGTTGGCACTCAAGCCCAATGTTATGTCATTGTTGATGCACTTGCTGGTGGACTCCATTTCTTCTTGCGCGGATCTGTGTCATGAGTTTGTTGGCACCTTCATGGGAGGCCACAGGAAATAAGACCGGCGAGACCACTCGCACCCACTCCGGCAAGTGCACCTCTTCGGGGTGTTGCGCTCCCGTGCCAGAGAGCTCCACTGGCAGGAGCAAGAAGTCCAGAGCTGCACCACCAGAGACCAAGAAGGTGCCCATCAAGGAGGACAGCACGGGGGGAGCTTTTACCATAAGCTCCACCCTCGACAGCAAATAGGAAAGCGAGCTCGTCACTTTCCTGCGGGCATATGTCGATGTGTTTGCATGGCAAGCCTCCGACATCCCCGGTGTTCCCAGGGAAGTGATTGAGCACCATCTTGCTGTCTATCCTCATGCACGTCCCGTCAAGCAGAAGGTCAGGAAGCTAGCTCTGGAAAGGCAGGAGTTCATCACAGAGGAGATCAGAAAACTAGAGGCGGTAGGTTTGGTAAGGGGAGTGCTCCATCCGACGTGCTTGGCCAACCCGGTAGTGGTGCACAAGGCAAACAGGAAGTGGAGGCTGCGTATTGATTACACAGACATCAATAAGGCTTGTCCAAAGGATCCCTTCCTGTTGCCGCGCATCGACCAGATTGTCGACTCCACGGCTGGATGTGACCTCTTATCATTCCTCGACGCCTACTCAGGGTACCACCAGATCTTCATGACGAAAGAAGATGAGGAGAAGATAGCATTCATCACCCCATGTGGTATGTATTGCTTTTTACGGATGCCTTTCGGGTTGAAGAGTGCTAGCTCAACCTTTGCAAGAGCGGTCCAAATTGGTTTTGAGCCCCAGCTACATAGAAATATGGAAGCTTATGTGGATGACATAGTGGTCAAAACCAAGGACAAAGCAACACTTGTGCAAGATCTGGAGGAAACATTTGCAAACCTACGCAAGATCAACCTCAAATTGAATCCTGAGAAGTGTGTCTTCGGTGTCCCGTTCGACAACCTTCTCAGGTTCTTTGTGTCCCAGGGAGGGATTGAAGCAAACCCAGACAAGATCAAGGCCATCAAGCAGATTAAGGCACCCAAACGGATCAAGGACGTGCGTCGGCTCACTGGCTGCGTTGTCACCATGAGCCGATTCATATCCAAGTCCGCGGAGCGTGCCCTACCTTTCTTGAAGATCCCGAAGAAAGCGGGGCCAATGGAGTGGACCCTAGAGGCCGACGCAGTGCTGCAAGATTTAAAAAGTACCTCTCCTCTACCCCATTGCTGGTTGCACCCAAACCACAAGAACCGTTGCTGCTGTATCTAGCGGCAACAAATCAGGTGGTTAGCGCCGCACTAGTGGCACAGAGAGAGGTCGACGAAGAGGCAGCAGCATCGGCAGAGTCAACAGATGGCGAGCTGGAACCCTCCCAGCATGGCTTGGTCCCGACAAGGCTGAGTTCCTGTCAGAGGCTGACACCAGTGCAACAGGGCCCGTGCAACCGGGTGAAGTGACGCAGAAGAAGAAAATGGTGTAGCACCCAGTCTACTTCGTCAGCTCCCTCTTGCAGGGGGCTAGGTCGAGGTACTCAGGCGTGCAAAAGCTGCTCTTCGGCCTCCTTATGGCCTCGAGGATTCTGCGCCATTACTTCCAAGCACACAAATCACTGTGGTCACCAGCCTCCCGTTGCAACGGATACTGCATAACCCAGATGCAACGGGGAGGATCGTGGAATGGGCCCTGGAGCTGTCAAGTTTCGGTTTAAAGTTTGAAACTACCTCGATGATTCAGAGCAGAGTCTTGCGCGGAGTTTGTTGCAGAATGGACCTCAACGCCCGACGAAGAGGTACAGGAGACCACTGTCCCCGGCAAGGAAACGAGCCGCAACTAGATCATCTACTTTGATGGGGCTTTCTCGCTGCAAAGTGCCTGTGCCGGTGTGCTGCTTGTCGCGCCCACCGGAGAGAACCTCAAGTATGTCATCCAAATGCACTTTCCCCGGCAGATGTCAACCAACAACACCGACGAGTATGAGGGTTTGCTTGTCGTCTCCGGATCGCGGCTTACCTCGGAGTTAAAAAGCTCATCATCAGGGGCGATTCATAGCTCGTCGTCAGGCAAATCAACAAAGATTACCAACGCCCTTTGATGGAAGCTTACGTGGATGAAGTGAGTAAACTAGAAGAGTGCTTTGACGGTATACAAGCGGAGCACGTCCCTCGCACGGAGAACGACATTGCTGACTACTTGTCAAAGCACGCTGCCCTCAAGCTAACTGTGGAACCAGCTACTTTTGTGGTTCAGTTAACTCAAACATCCATCGAACCATCAACCGGGCAGAGGAAGGTAGGCCCCGGCAAGTACTTCCCCACCGAGCTCCCTAGAGCCGCTGGCAGAGATGTTGCCATGGATGCCAATCCTGCCGCGGGGCAACCAACTCCGGCAGGGCCTCAGGCCGCTGCAGTAGAGACGGCCGCACCCGTGGCAGAAGAGATGCCTTTGGTCCTTGTCGTCGAGCCACAGGCTCCGGCATGGGCGCAGCACATCGTCTGATTCCTCCAAAAGGGAGAGCTTCCTGAGGAGCAGGAAGAGGCAGAAATATTAGCCCGCCGTTCTGCTCTGTGCCAATTCGTTGACAACGCATTGTACATAAGAAGACCAAATGGGGTGAAATTGAAGTGCATCTCCTGGGAGGAAGGACTAGAGCTGTTGGCAGAGATACATGGAGGCATATGTGGCTCCCACATTGGGTCAAGGGCCCTTGCCGGCAAGGCTTTCCGGCAAGGCTTCTTCTGGCCCGACGCCCTCGAGGATGCGACGGCACTAGTAACCAAGTGTGAAGCATGCTAGTTCCATTCAAAGAAGCTTCATCAACCAGCTCAAGCCCTTCAAACCATCCCTCTCTCCTGGCCCTTCTCGGTCCGGGGGCTCGACATATTGGGCCCTTTCCCTCATGCCGTCGAGGGCTTTGAGTACTTTACGTCGCAATCAACAAGTTTACAAAGCGGCCAGAAGTGAAAGCAGTGAGGAAGGTGACAGCGCAGTCAGCCATCAAGTTCTTGAACGGACTAGTTTACCGTTTTGGGGTGCCCAACAGGATCATCACCGACAATGGCACACAGTTCACAATCCATGCCTTCACGCAATATATTGAGGACCTTGGCAGCAAAGTCTGTTTTGCTTCCGTGGCACATCCACGGAGCAACGGCCTAGCGGAGAGAGCAAATGCTGAAGTTTTGAGGATTGAGAACGAAGACTTTTGATAGCCTGTGCAAGAGTGGGAGGCACTGGATTGACGAGTTGAGGGCGGTTCTTTGGTCGATCAGAACAACGCCAAATCGAGCCACCGGCCAGACAACCTTTACCCTGGTCTACGGGGAAGAAGCAGTTCTCCCCAGGTAACTCATATATGGGACACCTCAAGTGCTCGTTTATGATGAGCTTGAGCAAGAGTGATTCCGACAAGATGACACAACGCTCCTTGAGGAAGATCGTCTCCGAGCGGTTGTGAGAGCATCACGCTACCAGCAAGCCTTGCACCGCTACCATAGTCGCAAGGTTCATGCCCGGAGCTTTGAGGAAGGCGACCTTGTTCTTCGGCACGTTCAATCGGCCAAGAATTCCAACAAGTTGACGCCGAAGTGGGAAGGCCCTTATCGGGTAACACGAGTCACCAGGCCCGACGCAGTCCGCCTGGAGACCGAAGATGCCATTCCAGTGAGCAACTCCTGGAACATCGAGCATCTTCGCAAGTTTTACCCATAAGGCGCGGCTGCCGGGCCTCCCGGCAAGCCACCTTTTTTACAAGCCTTGCCAGCAAGGCATGTAACCCTTTGTACAAAGCCAGGCGCAAACCCTGAGCATAAATAAATGAAGCGCTGGCACCCCAAGTTATAGCATGCATGCTAGGTCAAATCTCCTCCTCGGTTAGGGTTGATAGAGCTTAGCGGCGACTAACCCCTAGCCTAGAGGTCGGGTGTGCGTCTCTTTGTTCTTCTCTATCCTCTTTGGTTTGCAAGGCACATGAATGCTTCTGCCTGGCTGTTTGGAAGAAACAAACGGGCCGGCGTCCCAACTCCGGCAGGCCAAAGTTGCCAGGGGCTGCAAGTACAAGGATCCAACCATGGCAAGCCAATGTCGCTGGGTGCTGCAGATCCAGATAAGTCTTTTGTCCTCTTCATGCGTTTTGTTATGGATTGGGATATATGGAACCTCGTTTTATTTCTAGACTACCGTGCTCCCCTTTCTCCGAACTCAAGGATTACTTCCTGGGTCTGGGTTTGGTCGTAGTCGCGGAAGCAATGAAATGGAATGAGGAGCCTAAGCCCACCTCATCCCTGCCTCCGCCAAGAGCGTGAGAAAGGCCGAGCAAGGTGGGGGGATGGCAAGGCCTGTTGCCGAGCAAAAAATGTTTACTCTTAAATCATAGCAAGGATTCGCTCCTTGTCACGGGGTTTGCCCACGAACAAAAGACCTGGCAAACATCTCCTATTCATTAAAAACATCCCATACAGGTACAATGCATGCATAATGAAAAACAAGAGCAAGACTAAAAAGAGGTAAGATGCCCGTAATCCCTTTCCTATCCCTTTCCCTAGGAGGCAGGTCACGGAAGCGAAAAGGGCAAAAGAAGCACCTAGGGAAGCTACGAGCAGCAGAAGACACCAAAAGAACATGTCGGCGGTCTCCTAGGAGAGGGTTGGCGGTGGCGGCACCGGAGAAAGAGCTGGAAGATGAGGCAGCGGTCCGTCAACAAAGGCGTTGGTGCCTGTGTACTCCGACTTGACGGCCGCCACCCACCTTCTTCGCCTTCCACGGCCTCCGTACGCCAGCCGCCCAAGGATCCCACCGGATGAGCGGCCAGGTGCATATGGTGTTGCTGCCGCGCGCGCCCAAGCACGGGGCGTCCGACGCCTAGTCGGACTCGTCCCTGTCATCTGCTGCCACTGTCCTCCTCACCGCTCTCTCTTGAGGAGGAATCTCCATCATCAGAAGAGCTCTCCATGCAGCACCTCACGTGGGTCCCAAAGTGCCCGAAGATCTTGACGGAGAGGGGGGCACTCTCCATTAATTTGAAATGGAGAGTGAGCCGCTCCGTCAAGCTGTGGATGCAGGCAAAAGTTTTCCACCCTCGGCAAAGGTACATGACGTGAGGGGCGGGGAACTCGATGTCAGCCCATACCCGCTGTTCCCACAACCCCTCATATGCAGCCGCAATGCCTGTGGCGGATCTAGCTCCATCTCCCGCGCAAATGGAGTCGGAAGGCGAAGGTGACGGCACGGCGGCTGGCACAGCCTGATGAAGAATTCGTAAGGGTTGTCCCTGATGTGGCACTCCACCGGGGGAGGGGCTTCTGGCGGAGGCGAAGCCGATCTGCCGCCCCGTCCTCATCTCCCTCGGCCGCCGTGACGGCCTCGGCCTCGCCCACTCCCCCTCCCTCTAATGGCAGGCTCCGCAGCTATGAGCTCTTGGGGAGGAGCCTCGCCACCACCGATGAAGTATCGTCACGCCCCCTCGCCATGACAGAAGAAGGAAGAAGAAGGAATGGGGAGGAATAGATGACGAGGGATTGAGGGGAGCCGTTCCTCCCGCGCCCCTCTTTGTAAAGAGGCGGGGCAAGGCTTGGCCGCACCTCTCAGCCAATCAGGCCCGCTGAAGTGACAACGGGCGGGGCCGTCGACTGCCTTCCCCGCTCAATTGAAGGCACGTGGGAATCAGCCCGCACGCGCGCGACTTCCCGTATCCTGCGCGCCTGTCACTCGCTCTGCATCACGCATGCGGCGAACGTGGGGCAAGAGATGGGCACAGTCGGACGCGTGGAGCGGCGGTTCCCGAGTAAGGGCAGTAAATGACCAGCGGCCCTGCGGTCTCAAAGAGACACGCGAGCTGCCTCTTCACTGTCCACCACGAGATGACACCAGCGTGCTTCGATCACGCGCAAGCACGACCCCCACGTCACACATTCAACGCGGGTCGTGGGGAAGTGCAGCGGACGAAACAGTTACCATGGTAAAATCCGCCCCGCCTGCCCGTGCACTATTCTGGGCCTGGGCGAACAACATGTCGCGCTTATGTGTGACCCAGGCCCGGGGGCTCCTGTTGATGTACAAAAGTAGGGGCTCTCCTTTTAACCCCTTTACTTGTGCACGAGCAGTCGGAGCCAGGCGCCATGGCCGCACATAGCAGGGCAAAGGAGGGAAGCTGGAAGGAGGCTGGAGGCTCGAGACAAAAAAGGCAACACCAACGACCAAGGCCACAGAGGTCGAATGGACGAAGCAAGTTTCCCCGGCAAGATCCTTGCCGGGGCAGCCTCAGCAGCCCCGGCAATCCCCTTGTAGGGGCAGCTCGCCCACACCAGCGGAGCAAGCCACCCTCGAGCCCACGGTCTCCAACGCCAACACCCATGTTGGGCCAGGGCTCGGGAGGCACCTCCATGGTGGCATGCAGATCTTTGTGAAGACAAAGAATACTCAAGATTAGATGGGGATTGAGGGGCAACAATCCTCACCAAGGTTCTCGCCAAAAAAACCACAAGACCCTTGGCAAGATCCTTGCCGGGGACACCAGCGCGCCCGGCAAGTCCCTTGCCGGGCCGGCCAGCAAGACCCTTGCCGGCCCACCCGACAAGACCATTGCCAGAGGCGACAGCAGGGCCGTTGCCAGGCCCGCACCAACCAAATCCCCGCTGCCGTTCACATGCAGCTGCCAGCCCAACCAGTTGGGCAGGCATCTCCATGGCAACATGCGTCTTCCAGGCCAACTCACCACACGCCTGCGTGGCAGCATGCAAATGTTCATGGAGGCTCCACCACCGCGCCACCTTAGCTGCCTGCCTGCCTACATGGCACTGCATGCATTGCTGGCCAGGGCGCGTGTCGAAGCGAGGAAGAGCGGCGACGGACTGGACGGGCCTCGCCCCCGTCCCCAAAAAAGTGAAGGGACACCTAAGCCACGCATTAAATGTGTCTTGTCCTGTAATAACGAGCGATAAGATCGCATCACTATAGGCTTTCCACCTCCTGTGTGCCACTTTGGCAACCCCTTTCTCCTATAAAAGGAGGCCCATGGCGTATGGAAAAAGGATTCGGCTCTTTCAAACCACGCAGCACCCATAGCTAGTTCAAGAGCTCAAGAACACTGAATATATCTACCAAGCAGAACTAGGGTTTTATGCATCCTCGCGGCCTGAACCTGGGTAAACGATCCTTATGCCAATTACTAATCCTGCTCTTCTCACAACCCCGCGCCCCACAACCGTAGTAGGGATTCTTGTGATCCCATAGGTATTGTTTCCCACTGACACAATGTTCTCCACTTATATCTTTATGTATATCCTATGAGTAAATTGTTGAATGAATTGAATATCATAAATCTGAATTTATATACGTTTCATATGCTTATAACATGGGGAGTAATGACTTCACACATAATAAGTATAGGTAGTAAACTTATTGAAAGTTAGGAAACGCAAAATTGGTCACTTGAACAATTCATGAAGGAATATTGAAGGCAGAAAGATTTCACATATGAATATACTATCTTGGACATCTTTTGTAATTGTGAGCACTCATTAAAATATGACATGCTAAAAGGTTGATGTTGGACAAGGAAGACAACTTAATGGGTTATGTTTTCCTATATGCGAAACGTTAGATTGTCTTGTATCATCCAACATGTTGAGCTTGCCTTTCCCTCTCATGCTAGCCAAATTCTTTGCACCAAGTAGAGATACTACTTGTGCTTCCAAACATCCCTTAAAACTAGTTTTGCCATGAGAGTCCACCATACCTACCTATGGATTAAGATCCTTCAAGTAAGTTGTCATCGGTGGATGCAATAAAAATTGCTCTCTAAATATGTATGATCTATTAGTGCAAAGAAAATAAGCTTTATATGAACTTGTGATAGGGAAGAAATAAAAGCAACGGACTGCATAATAAAGGTCTCTATCACAAGAGGCAATATAAATTGACGTTCTTTTGCATTAAGATTTTTAGCATCCAACCTTAAAATCGCATGACAACCTCTGCTTCCCTCTGCGAAGGGCCTATCTTTTACTTTTATCTTCTACACTTATACAAGAGTCATGGTGATCATCACGTTTCCTTTTTACACTTTTTCCTTTGGCAAGCACTTTGTGTTGGAGCGTTCCAGATATATATATCCACTTGGATGTAGGTTTTCATAAAGTATTATGGTTGACATTACCCTTGAGGTAAAAGGTTGGGAGGCTAAACTATAAGCCCCTATCTTTCTCTGTGTCCGATTAAAACTTTGAACCCATAAATATCACATGAGTGTTAGCAATTGTGAAAGACTATACGATAGTTGAGTATGTGGGATTTGCTAAATCAAAGCTCTTACATAGACCCTTCCTGAAAATAAGATGAATTGCAATTGTTTGATGACTAAGAGCATTGTTTGTTAGTTTTCAACAAAGTTTATGATCTATACTTTAACATGTGAATAGCTTGTTACTTGATCATGAATTTTTTATGAGATGAGCTACTGTTATGACATATAATGATGCTAGAAAAGGTGATTGAAATTATCATTGTTCAAACTTGTGCACCTGCTAGCATTCACACTTCATAAATTATTTCTTGTATCATTTACCTACTCGAGGACGAGCAGGAACTAAGCATGGAGATACTGATACGTCTCCAACGTATCTATAATTTATGAAGAATTCATGCTATTATATTATCCATCGTAGATGTTTTATATGCATTTAGATGCTATTTTATATGATTTTTGGGACTAACCTATTAACCTAGGGCCCAGTGCCAGTTTCTGTTTTTCCTTGTTTTTGAGTTCTACAGAAAAAGGAATACCAAACGGAGTCCAATTGACGTGCCAATTTTTGATGATTTTTATGGACCAAAAGAAGCCCCTGGAGTAAAAGAGTTGGGCCAGAAGAGTCTTGGGATGTCCACGAGGGTGGGGGGGCACGCCCACCCCCCTGGGCGTGGGCCCCTATCTCGTGGACGATTCAGAGACACCCCTGATGTGAGGCCGACACCAAAAATTCCTATAAATACAAAAACCTCCAGAAAATAACCTAGATCGGAAGTTCCGCCGCCGCAAGCCTATGTAGACACGAGAAATCAATCTAGGCCCTGTCTTGCACCCTGCCGGAGGGGGCCATCATCACCGGAGGCCATGGAGGAGGATCCCGGAGAGGCCATCATCGCGATGAAGGCCAAGGACCAGAGGAAGAACCTCTCCCCATCCAGGGGGGAGGCCATGGAGGATGTAGCACAAGGGGGAGGACCTCTCCTCCCCTCTCTCGGTGGCGCTGAAGTGCCATCGGGAGAGGAATCATCGCTGTGATGATCGTCTTCATCAACATCACCATCATCATCACCATCCTCATCTCTTTTACGCGGTCCACTCTCCCACACCCCGCTGTAATCCCTACTTGAACATGGTGCTTTATGCCACATACTATGATCCAATGATGTGTTGCCATCCTATGATGTTTTGAGAAGATATCTTTTGTCTTTTGGTTGATTGATGATCTAGATTGGTACGAGTTGTATGTTTTATTTTGGTGCAGTCTTATTGTACCCTCCGTGTCGCGCAAGCATGAGTGATTCCCACTGTAGGGTGTTGCAATACGTTGATGATTCTCTTATAGTGGGTTGCTTGAGTGACAAAAGCATAAACCTGAGTAAGGGGGTTGTCGCGTATAGGATAAAGGGGACTTGATGCTTTAATGCTATGGTTGGGTTTTACCCTAATGATCTTTAATAGTTGCGAATGCTTGCTAGAATTCCAATCGTAAGTGCATATGATCGAAGAAGAGAAAGTATGTTAGCTTATGCCTCTCCCTCATATGAAATTGTAATGACAACTACCGGTCTTGTTAACAATTGTCTAGGATAATTCCGCACACCGACCCATCATTATTCCACACTCGCTATTTATAATATTTAGTAACTTATTCTAACTTTATGATAACAGCACCTACTTTTATATTTTAGCTCTCCGATATCATGCAAAGTTACCCTCTTCATACCCACAACATAGTTTTATTTCTCGTTTCTAGTTGGAAGCAAACGTTCGGTGTACATAGAGTCGTATCACTGGCAGATAGAACTTGAGAGAATATTGATCTTACCTTTAGCTCCTTGTGGGTTCGACACTTCATACTTATCACTTCCACCTTTGGGAATTGCTATGATGATTCCCTTCACTTGGGGATTATCAACTGCCTCCCACACACACACATGGGTACACGGTGGAGCATATTTCTCTAAGGAGAGTTAGCCCTCATGATAATTTGACGCATGTTGAAATACTTGTTAGTTGACGTGGCCCTAGTACTTTGAGCATGATTAATAGTATAGCCAACAAACCGGCTATATGGAGTTGCCATGTCATATATAGTCAACCTAATATCCAACGTGTATAGTATAGCTAGTTGCAAAGCATTACTACTTTATTAATGCATGGTCCACTATACACTGTCACAACATGTATAGTATAGCTAGTTGCTGTAGCCGGCTGCTAATCTACAACCCGCTTCCCTTCTCTCTTGTCTTCTCTCTCATCCAACTCAACACAAATATGATTGTTTAATCATTATAGCCTGCTGACTGTAACTTATTATACTTGCTCTTCCAGCACGTGCGAAGCAAGTAGGAACAAAATACTATAAAGTTTTTGTTTCGGGAGATGTCTCTCTTTTTCAGTCAATATATTTTTGAATAAAATGATGGGGAGCTCAAGGAAGCCAGGTGGCACATGTGGAGGTGTTCTTTTCCAGCTTCTTGCGTGGTTTGATTACACTGACATGCTGACGCTTCCAGAAGAACATAGACACTACTGTGTACATTGAGGTTACTGTAGACGGGAATACCAGCCATTCCGAGGCACTTTACCGTTGGATCAACATCAATGAACGGCTAATATCGTGTCACACGTGAAATTGAGAATTTTTAAGCTCATTATAGAAATATCCAGCACTGGGCTACACATTTTTTGCTCTGAGAGGTTGCGGGCATATGGCTCCGCCACGACGGCCACTGAGAACACGGGCCCACATATCCATTCGAGAAACGTATGTAACTAGTTAACCCATTGCGCCAAATGGCGCAGAGGCCCGCTAAAACTATGTTGGTGATGAAAATAGTTTGTTTTAGTAAGGACATATTCGACCCATGTATAAACCGTGCTATATTGAAAATATGTTTATTACGCTAAGAAATCTAAGTCACATGTATGAAAAAAACATGTTTTTACAACATGTATAAACCAATTAAGGAATTATTTTCACTAGTGTTTATACAAAACTTTTATTTTCCATATGCATGAATAAAAACCTCTCTTTGTCATGCATATGGAGGCATAGCTATTTCAAAGTCCCATATGTTGCCTAGTCCGACCCATGAACAATTCTCTGGGTGGCCAGTTTGGAGTAGGTACGAAGCAACATCAACTGCATCCATCTACCTATTTATCCCCCTTTCTTCCTCGGTGGCTCATTTGGGTGAGAGAGGCGTTTCCGGCAGAGACGTACCCAACCGATGAGATTCCTCCCTTCATATCATCTCGGATTTCATTGCATGAATGGATTTGGTTCTCATTTACCCGGATCTTACATCTCCCCACTTTTCGTGCCAATTTTTACCAAAGGGCGCAGACACCCGCTAAATCCATATACACATTGAAATGAAAATCCATGATTTAGTTGGTTTAGTTGTGGACAAGCAAATATGGTAAAAAATTAACGCTCTATAATAATAAAAAGAATTGTGGCTTGTTGTCTACAATGAGATGCGCACAATTTGGCAGCACAAAGTCCCATTGAAAACGAAGTTGCGCCAAAAATATGACTCATTGCCCAAATGGCAGAGTCCCATTTAATACCACATGCCTCTTTGAAAAATATTTGTTCGTAATACTATGTTTGAGCAAGCATAGGTCATGAATTGTGAATGAAAGTACTCTATGACCAAAACACGGTGGCTAATTTTGAGATGACGCCTAATCCAGCGGCTCTGTGACAGTTGCTCCTACTCATGCACGGTTAGATTCAGAGTATCGTCCAAATATTGGTCGGGCAGTGTCGTCATTACTTCTTCTCATTCCTCTGCATCTTCGTTCAGTAAAGCGAATAAGAGACTTAGCTCCGCTGCATTTTCAGCGCCCCTTCAGTACACAACCTGGACAGATCTTCGGGAAGTAAGTGATTACCTAAACTCCGGTACATAAAAACATAGACCCAACAAAATATGCAAGATTGTCTTGGGTTTGCGGTCACTTATATGCAGCTCTTGAGTTGGTTTACAAAAAATTACTTGGATAGTCATAGGCTGTACAACACAGATTAAAGAACCAGAAGATGATATATTGCTTGAAAGGGAGATGACTAAGAACACACTTCCTAAAGCTTTATTGCTAAGTTTAAAAGATGCCGTTTGGATCAATGCCCTCAACTTCCAAGCCAAAATATTGGCATCGACTAGGGCGTGATACGTCTCCAATGTATCTATAATTTATGAAGTATTCATGCTATTATATTATCCATGTATGATGTTTTATATGCATTAATATGCCATTTTATACGATTCTTGGGACTAACCTATTAACCTAGAGCCTAGTGTCAGTTTTTGTTTTCTCCTTGTTTTGAGTTTTACAGAAAAGGAATACCAAACGGAGTCCAATTGACGTGCCAATTTTTGATGATTTTTTATGGACCAAAAGAAGACCATGGAGCATCGGAGTTGGGCCAGAAGAGTCCCAGGCTGCCCACGAGGGTGGGGGGCGCGCCCACCCCCTAGGGCGCGCCCTCTATCTTGTGGACAGCCCAGAGACCCCCCTAACGTGAAACCTACGCCAAAGATTCCTATAAATACATAAACCTTCGGGAAATAACCTAGATCGGAAGTTCCGCCTCCGCAAGCCTTTGTAGCCACGAGAAATCAATATAGGCACCCTGCCGGAGGGGGCCATCATCACCAGAGGCCATGGAGGAGGATCTCGGAGGGGCCATCATCGCCATGAAGGCCAAGGACCAGAGGGGGAAATCCATGGAGGAGGAAGCACAAGGGGGAGAACCTCTCCTCCTCTCTCTTGGTGGCACCGGAGTGCCATCGGGAGGGGAATCATCACCGCGGTGATCGTGTTCATCAAGATCACCATCCTCATCACCATCCTCATCTCTTTTATGCGGTCCACTCTCTCACGCCCCGCTGTAATCCCTACTTGTACATGGTGCTTTATGCCACATATTATGATACAATGATGTGTTGCCATCCTATGATGTTTTGAGTAGATATCTTTTGTCCTTGGGTTGATTGATGGTCTAGATTGGTACGAGTTGTATGTTTTATTTTGGTGCTGTCCTATAGTGCCCTCCGTGTCGCACAAGCGTGAGGGATTCCCGCTATAGGGTGTTGCAATACATTCATGATTCGCTTATAGTGGGTTGCGTGAGTGACTGAAACACAAACCCGAGTAAGGGGGTTGTTGCGTATGGGATAAAGGGGACTTGATGCTTTAATGCTATGGTTGGGTTTTACCTTAATTATCTTTAGTAGTTGCGTATGCTTGCTAGAGTTCCAATCATAAGTGCATATGATCCAAGTAGAGAAAGTATGTTAGCTTATGCCTCTCCCTCATATGAAAATGCAATGACGACTACCGATCTTGTTAACAATTGCCTAGGACAATTCCGCACACCAATCCACCATTATTCCGCACTCGCTATTTATAATATTTAGTAATATATTCTAACTTTATTATAACAACACCTACTTTCATATTTTAGATCTCTGATATCATGCAAAGTTATCCTCTTTATACCCACAACATAGTTTTATTTCTTGTTTCTAGTTGGAAGCAAACGTTCGGTGCACGTAGAGTCGTATCAGTGGCAGATAGGGCTTGAGAGAATATTGATCTAACCTTTAGCTCCTTGTGGGTTCGACACTCCATACCTAACACTTCCACCTTTGGGAATTGCTACGATGATTCCCTGCACTTGGGAATTATCAAGCTCTTTTTTGGCGCCGTTGCCGGGGAGCATTAGCGTGGGGTTGATATTCTCGTGTGTGCTTGTTTGCTTTCTTCACTAAGTAGATTTTGTTTTTACTTTTTAGTTGTGGGTGAAACATACAATTTTTTGTAAAAAAGAATGAAAATACAAAAAAAATATTTACTTGCCTCTCATGCCTAAAAAAAAGTTTTCAAAAAGAGAAGTGATTGGAAAGTTATGCATTGAAGAAGTGAGGGTCGACCTTGAGCACTTGTGTTGATGCTCACGGAAACAATGTAGAATTTTTCATGGAAGTTTCTCTGTAAATAATTATCGCCTTGTATATATCCATTGTATTATAAAAATAATGTGTCAAGCTTTGGTTTTAGTATGATAAGATTGCTTGCTTACTATGTGCAAGCTTTTTGCACATTACTTCTGTACAAAATTTTCAAATCTTCAATTTTATTTCATAATTTGTGGAGTTACTTAAGTTTACTAAAATTCCAGATTACCACAGTCTGCCCTATTCTTGACAGATTCGGTTTTTTGTGTGTTGTTTGCTTATTTTGATGCATCTATGGCTAGTATGTAAGGGTATGAACCATAGAGAATTTGGAATAAAGTAGATTTAACACCAATATAGAAAAATAATAATTTAATTAAAGTACCTTAAAGTGGTAGTTTGCTTTATTACACTAACGGATCTCACAAAGTTTTTGTTTAAGTTTTTGTGAATGAAGTGTTAGAAGAACGAGGAGTTACCGGTGTGAGAAGAATAAAGAGAGAAAAGAGTTAAAGCTTGGGGATTCCCAAGGCACCCCAAGTAAATATTTTAAAGGATACTCAAGCATCTAAGCTTGGGGATTCCCCGGTTTGCATCCCATCTTTATTCTTCGACAGATATCGGTATACCTCAGTTTTTGTTTTGTTCACATGATTTTTGTCCTTTGTGTTTTTATTTTTCTTTAAGAATCATGCTAGTATGAGATAGATCTTCATTGATTTATAGAATACTTTATGTGCTTCACTTATTTCTTTTAAGTATGATCTTATAGAATTGCTCTTTGTGCTTCACTTAAATCGTTTGAGTGTGGTTTTATAGAATGCTTCATTTGCATCACTTATATATTTTGAGCTTGGACATTGGTTAGTCTATATTAATTGTAGAATGCTCTATGAACTTCACTTATATCTTTTGGAGTATGAATCATACTATAAATTAAAGTGGGTTTGGAAGAGTGTCAACTTTAGGAATTAGTGATCCCACTATCTTGGAGGGTGTTCAATCTTAGTGTGATATTTATGAAAGTGGATTTGGAAGAGTGTCAACTTTAGTTAGTATTCCACTATTTAGGAAGAGGTTCCAATTGAGTATGACAACAAAGTTGTTATCCATGATGCTACTGAAAACTATTATGAGGTTGGAATATATTCTTGTAGGAGTTGCAATAATATCAAGTTTCCTCTCTATGTGCGTAAAGTTTTGAAGTTAAACTTGTTTTGCCTTCCTATGCTAGTTGATTCTTGTTCCTATAAATTGTGTGCTCACAAAATCCCTAGGCATAGGAAGTAGGTTATATTTAAATGTGCTAGTCATATTCTTCATGATGCTCTTTTTATGTTTCAACTCTTATCTTTTATGTGAGCATCATTGAAATCATCATGCCTAGCTAAAAGGCATTAAAGAAAAGCGCTTGTTGGGATACAAACCAATATTTACCCTTACTGTTCTTGTGTGTCTACATGATTTAGCTACTGTAGTAATCATTCTTTATAGATTTTGTTTCAATGAAGTGCCAAGTAAGACCTTTGGGAAGACTTGGGTGAGAGTTAATGAGATCTTGTTGTAAAAAACAGAAACTTTGTGCTCACGAGATTAGCTGTCATTTTTTACAGAAGAGTGCTTTTTAGTTGATTATTTTTGAATAAGATTAATAGACAAATTAATCATGTCCACCAATTTATTTCATAATTTTTGGAGTAGCATAAGTATGGTTTCTTTTCAGATCATTACAGACTGTTCTGTTTCTGATAGATTCTGTTTTCATCGCATAGTTTGCTTGTTTTCTAGTTTCTATGGCTTATATTTAGAAATATAAATAGTAGAAATGATATTGTGAAGTAGGAATTGTGTGAAAACAATTATGAACCTTGTATTTTACAGCACCAAAGTGAATGGTTTACTCTTTATCATACTAACCTATCTCACAAAGTTCCATTAAGTTTTGTGTGGTTGAAGTTTTCAAGTTTTGGGTGAGATATCGATAGGAGGAGAATAAGGAGTGAGAATACCCTAAGCTTGGGGATTCCCAAGGCACCCCAAGGTAATATTCAAGGAAGACTCAAGCACCTAAGCTTGGGGATGCCGGGGAAGGCATCCCCTCTTCCGTCTTCAAAACTATCGGTATACCTTACTCGGAGCTATATTTTTATTCGTCACATGATATGTGTTTTGCTTGGAGCGTACTTCCAATTTTACTTCCTGTTTGAATAAAATCATTGGATCTGAAATATTGAATAAAAAAGGAACCCTCACATGGCTAGTTAATTATTTGACTACTCAGTGTCCTTCACTCGTATCTTTTGGAGTAGTTTGTCATTTACTCATGTGCTTCATGTATATCCTATGAGTAAATGGGGGAATGAATTGAATGTCATAAATCTAAATTTATATATGTTTGATATGCTTATAAAATGGATGGTAATGACTTCACATATAAATAGTATGAGTCATAAAAGTTGTTGAGAGTTAACAAACATAGTTTTGGTCATCGTTGCAATTAATAGGAAGTAATAAAGAAAGAGAAGCTTCACATATCAATATACTATCTTGGACATCTTTTATGATTGTGAGAACTCATTAAGTATGACATTCTAAAGAGTTGATGTTGGACAAGGAAGACAACATAATGGTTTATGTTTTCTCACATCTCAGTTAAAGAATATTGTCATGGATCTTCCTAACATGTTGAGCTTGCCTTTCCCCTCATGGTAGCCAAATTCCTTGCACCAAGTAGAGATACTGTCGTGGTTCTAAGTCTGACAGTAGAATGGGGGGTAGGTATGGAGAGGCAAGATCCTAGCTATGGAGTAGTTGTACACACGAGTATTTAGCGAGTTTAGGCCCTTCTCGGAGGAAGTAATAGCCCTACGTCTCGGAGCCCGGAGGCGGTCGACTGGTTTCTATGTATATGAGTTACAGGGGTGCGAACCCTTTACACTGAGGAGGGGGTGGCTTATATAGAGTCCGCCAGACCCCTCCGGCCCTCAGTTATGCAGGGTTTAAAGTACATTAAGATAGGGGGTTACTGGTAACGCCCTCGTAAAGTGCCATGAAGACTATTAAAGCTACTTAATGACAGACCGTTGCGTGCTGAGTGGCTTTAGGTCTCCTGGCCGTCGAGTGGTTGGCTTCATGGTCGAGTGGCTATCTTCATCGTCGAGTGATGTCTCTCTTGGTCAAGTGAAGTCCCTCTTGGTCGACTGGAAGGTAGCTTCTTCTAAGGATGTCCTTGGGTAGGGTATCCCAGATAGGTCCATGATCCTACCTGTAACGCCCCGGATTCGATGCGCCAGGTGTCTGCCAGTTATTCGCCGTCGTTGCCATGTCATTTGCTTGCGTGTTGCATTTTATCATGTCATCATGTGCATTTTATTTTGCATACGTGTTCGTCTCATGCATCCGAGCTTTTCCCCGTTGTCCGTTTTGCAATCCGGCGCTCCTATGTCATCCGGCGTTCCCTTCTCGCCTCTCTTCGTGAGTGGGTGTTGAACTTTCTCGGAATGGCCCGAGGTTTGCCAAGCGGCCTAGGTACACCACCGGTAGACCGCCTGTCAAGTTTCGTGCCATTTGGAGGTCGTTTGATACTCCAACGGTTAACCGGGTAACTGTAAAAGCCCTCTTTGTGTTGCAGCCCAACACCCCTTCCAAAGTGGCCCAAAACCCAGCAAACTCCCCTCCATGCTCTCGGTCGTTCGATCACGATCGTGTGGGCGAAAACCGTGCCTCATTTGGAGTCTCCTAGCTCCCTCTACCTATAAATAGGTGCTCCCCTCGGATTTTCACGCAGTCCAAACCCTAACCTAGTCCCTCCCCGCCGCCGCGCCTCCCCGTCCGCGCCCCTTCGCCGGATCCGGCCGGATCGGGTCGGGAGCGACCAGATCCGGCCATCCCCGGTCTCCTCCGACCCCTCTCCGGCCACCACCACGTCCAGCTCCGGCGAGGATGCCGTCAAACCTCGTGGAACGCGCCATGCCAGATCTGGTTCTTGAGGTTGACCCCGAAAAACGCCCGTCCCAGATTTTTAACATTATCATGCCATGTTCAACGCATCATATCTCTGCATCCGTAGCTCCGTTTTGTGTGTGTTATGTCAAATTGTTCATCTCAACGAGTACTTCATTTCGTTCCATTGCATCATGTTCATTTGAGTTCATCTTGATGCCTGAATCATCGTCGCAAGAGTGCTTCATGATGTTAATCTGCTGAAACTGTTATAACATGCTAATTTGTCATTTTTGCCATGATTGATGTGTGCATCCTATGAGGTTGATGTCTACATGTGTTTTGATCTATGCTATGTCTTCTTTACAGAGGTGTATGCCATGTATTTTTGTGATCAATATGGTGACTAGCACAAGCATGTAAACTAGGCTTCATGATGTTGTTGATGTTAGTCCATGTTCTGCTATTATTTTGATGCCATGTAAACATGTTGCTACCGAGAGATCCATGCATATTTTGAGATACTTCATTAAGGATGTTTTGAACATATGGTTGTCCTCTATCCATTCATGCCCCTGGTTACAATTATGCAGTAGTCTAGCATGTCATTTTCGTGCTCTACTTTTTCTTCAAAATGTTTCCTGGCAGATTGTTTACATGTTATTCAATTTTGCCAAGGTTGTTGTAGTTGATCCTTGCACCCTATGGACTTGCTCTTGCCATGCTTAGCTTCACAAACATGTCTTCTTACTGTTGGTTGCCTTGCCATGCTATGTATTGCTCTGTGGTGAGTGGTACAAGCTCATCTACATTCCTTCGTATCGTTGTTCCTGCCATGTTTGAATCTGTAATATAACTTGCTATGTTTACATGGGTGCCATCATATTTTCTGATCCTTTTTGGCTCATGGTCAGTAAGGGACTTTTGATCTATGGGTTTAGTAGATTCATGCCATGCCTTTGTTTGCCATGATAAGTTCATGTAACATGTTGTTTGATAGCTCTAAACATTGCAACCTGATGTTATTCTCTGCAAGGTCTGAACTGATATTGTTTGCAATCTTGCCATGTGTGTTTGAGCATGTTCTAGTGATTTCTAGAGATAGCTCAGTGTTCATGTTTTGTTATGCTTTACCTGTACTTCATGTCCATGCCTTTTGTTTTCATATTTTGGTCCTGTAGCATGTTATTTTGATGCTTGCAATATGCCTAGTTGCTGTTTTGGACAGCTTGTCCTTTAAACCTGTATAGTGTGTGTGTGTGTTGAACCGTTGCTCCGTTTTGAGTGTGCTCTATATGAAACTCGCTTAGAATTGCATGTAGCTTCATATTATCATGTTGCATCCTTGTTTTGAGGTGTTTGCTTGATGTTTGGGTGCATTTTGCATCAATGCCATGTTTAACTTGTTTTGCTCATATCTTCTAGGCCGTAGCCCCGAACTAAGTGAACTTTATATGTAACTTGACTAGAATCTCGTGTAGATCATCTTTGTGCATCTTAACTTGCTGTTTAACAACTTGAACATAAGTTTTAATCAGATCTGGACCAATTTCGAAATATGCATATGAGGACTTACCGGAATTGTTATAAGTTGTTTCCGGCCTCATTTAAACTTGTCTTGATGTGTTGCTCCTGTTTGCGTCATCTCTTGCCATGAGTAGCTTCATGTAGCTTTGTCATGCATCATGCTTGTTTGTGTATCATGTCATGTTCATGTGTGGTGTGTTTACCATGTTGTGTGCTTCTCTCGATAGTTCCCGTTTCGTTGCAATCGTGAGGATTCGTTCGTCTACGCTTGGTTCGTCTTCGTGGCTTCATCTTCTTCATGGACTCGTTCTTCTTCCTTGCGGGATTTCAGGCAAGATGACCGCTACCCTGGATCTTACTACTATCATTGCTATGTTAGTTGCTTCGTTCTATCGCTTTGCTGCGTTACCTATCTGTTGCTCTTCAAGCCATCCCAAATTGCCATGAACCTCTAACCTTTGACACCTTTCCTATGCAAACCGTTGTTTGGCTATGTTACCGCTTTTTCTCAGCCCCTCTTATAGCGTTGCTAGTTGCAGGTGAAGTTGAAGATTGCTCCACGGTGGACAGGATTTTGGTTGGGATATCACAATATCTCTTATATTATTAATGCATCTATATACTTGGTAAAGGGTGGAAGACTTGGCCTTTTGCCTGGTGTTTTGTTCCACTCTTGCCACCCTAGTTACTGTCATACCGGTGTTATGTTCCCGGATTTTGCGTTCCTTACGCGGTCGGGTGATTTATGGGACCCCCTTGACAGTTTGCTTTGAATAAAACTCCTCCAGCAAGGCCCAACATTGGTTTTACCATTTGCCTCACCTAGCCCTTTTTCCCTTAGGAGTCGCGCTCTCGAGGGTCATCTTTATTTTACCCCCC
>NC_041383.1:319462564-319464020 GCF_002162155.2 Triticum dicoccoides | reverse complement strand
TCCAAACCGAGCGATGTCCGGCGCCCCCTGGGCAACCAGGGTCTATGCCAACCTGTCGTCTTGCTCATCCGGTGTGCCCTGAGAATGAGATATGTGCAGCTCCTATCGAGATTTGTCGGCACAGCGGGAGGCTTTGCTGGTCTTGTTTTACCATTGTCGAAATGTCTTGTAAACCTGGATTCCGAGTCTGATCGGGTCTTCCTGGGAGAAGGTATATCCTTCGTTGATCGCGAGAGCTTATCATGGGCTAAGTTGGGACACCCCTGCAGGGTATAATCTTTCGAAAACCGTGCCTGCGGTTATAGGCAGATGGGAATTTGTTAATGTTCGGTTGTAGATAACTTGACACCAGATCCGAATTAAAACGCATCAACCGTGTGTGTAGCCGTGATGGTCTCGCGGAGTCCGGGAAGTGAACACGGTTTCTGTGTTATGTTTGACGTAAGTAGGAGTTCAGGATCACTTCTTGATCATTGCTAGTTTCACGACCGTTCCGCTTGCTCTCTTCTCGCTCTTATTTGCGTATTTTAGCCACCATATATGCTTAGTCGCTGCTGCAACCTCACTACTTTACCCCTTCCATTCCCTTTAAGCTTTGCTAGTCTTGATACCCATGGTAATGGGATTGCTGAGTCCTCATGGCTCACAGGTTACTACAACAACAGTTGCAGGTACAGGTTATGCGATGATCATGACGCGAGAGCGATGCTTGCTTGCATTGAGTTCTTCTTCTGCTTCTTCGATCAGGGGATAGGTTCCAGATCGGCAGCCTGGGATAGCAGGGTGGATGTCGTTTGAGTTTCTGTTTGTGTTTCATCCGTAGTCGGATGATGCTCTTATGTATTGTGATGATGTATTCGTGTGGCATTGTATGCGTTATGTATGTATCCCCATCTATTATGTAATGTTGATGTAATGATATCCACCTTGCAAAAGCGTTTCAATATGCGGGTCTATCCTTGGCGGGACCTTCGAGTTCCTTTTGGATAGGGTTGCATATTGGGCGTAACAAGTTGGTATCAGAGCCTCGACCGACCCTAGGAGCCCCCTTGATTGATCGTGTAGTTTGGCCGTTGTTGAGTGTAGAAGAAAACTGTTTTCAGAGTCTAGTTATATCGGAGAGTAGGAATTCTTTTTACTCCTCTTCCCCTTCGTCGCTCTGGTAAAGAATCTTGACGTAGGTGTCTTGAATTACTCCTCTTCCCTTTCAAATTTTCTTTAGGATCACGAAGTTGGTTTTCCGATCGTTGGTTCTCAGCTCTTTTGATCCGGTGCATTTCTCGTCAAGTTGACTCGAGCCTCTTCATCTTTGCAAGTTCAATCCTCAGTTGTTTTCTTTTCCCACCCGCCCCCCCCCCCTTTCATCTCGAAACCGGAGTCCGTAATCGAGTATCCATCCTACTCGTGCAAAGTCTTTGCTTTCTTTCCTCAATGATTTCAACCGGTGTTTTCTCTT
>NC_041383.1:319402548-319462233 GCF_002162155.2 Triticum dicoccoides | reverse complement strand
CCCACCCTTTTCTTCCCGTAGTCTGACTCTCTCTCGACCATCTATTCCATTCATGCGGAACCTCTTCAGTATTTTGTAAATTATTTCAACCGGTGAATTCTTGTCTCGTTTGACATTCTTCATCTCTTTTCTTCTCCGGTGGATTCAATTCTAATTTTGGTAGTGATTATATTCTTTCCTCGGCTTAAGTGTTTTCCCTGCTTGTTTGCCTCTCGCCGTTCAATCATTCCGGAGTTCGGAAGACATCTCAGGAGATTCGTCTGTGTTCCAATTAATTCGAGGTTGTCACCTCATTCAAATATTTCAATTGTTCCGGTGCTTCATATATCTGTTCATCATTCCTTTTCAACGGTGTTTTCTCTTGAGTGGGCCCTAACCCACAGGTCTTTTCCCAGGATCTTACCCGACTCTTCTAATTCCCCCGTAGTTATTCTCAATTCTTTTCGAAGTGTGACGTAAGAATGAATTTCATCAGTCAGATGCTTTTCCAAGATCGATTTCAAATCTTTTTCAAAGTTGGCTCAACCTCTCTGCTTTTCATTCTACCGGAGTATCTCAGTAATTTTGGTGGTGTTTCTCGTCGTCGTTTGAAGACCGAAGAAGAGTTTTTCCTCTAATTCTTGTCCGTCCTCTCGAAGTTTCGTGGTTCTAGTTTCATGTTATCCTCTCGAATTATTCCATTTGTCAGTTATTCCTTTTCTTACCCATCCGGAGTATGTCAGAAGTTGTTTTCCATTTCTTTTCACCGGAGGCCATCATTCCAGATATCGTTCTCTATTTATCCCGGTGCTTCGTGCAAGTGTTCTTAATCAGCTCATGATCTCTTTATTCTTTTGCATCTAATCCCCCTCAAGCATATTTGTTCTTCTAATCCTTCCCAACGATTCATTCTCTTTCATCAGTCATTTCCGAATTCTAACGGTGGTTCATTCAAGATTATTTTTCCTTTTTTATCATATTAATCCATTCGTTCTTTCAATCCTATCGGTGGTTCATGAAGACCTTCTCAAGTCTGCGATATGTCACTTCTCAATCCTTTTCAAGAATAATAAGTAGTATGCAAAATCCATTGCTTGTCATCAATTTAATTTGATGAAAGATAAGCATACAATAAATCTTATTCTTATTTCATCCAAGTGAGTAATCCCTTCCTTCGGAGTTTCTTCTTGTTGAATAAATTCTAGTTCCAAGTGTCTTCATCTTTTCTTTTCCGGAGTTCAAATTTTCCTTGGTCATTTCGTCGGAACCTCCATCTAATCATCGCAAGATTTATTCTTATTCTTTCAATCTTCATTCTATCTCATCATCCCTTTTGTTACCGGAGTTCTTCATGGTGGTTCTTCATGATTTAATTCATTCCTCAAGTGTTCATCAAGATTCGTGTAGGCGAGGCTCAAGTATTCTTCTTTTCGCTTCATGAGGTGCATTTAAGTCTCCGTAACTTTTGAAGTGGAGTTTTGCATTTCTTCATTCTTCTCAGTTATCCAATCATTTCCGTTTGCGGCTGGTTATCACCTCATAATTTTTGAGATGTTATCCATAAGTCCACGACAAGCTTATTCTTTTCGTTGTTGATTTTCTCAACAACTCCATTCAATCCTTCCTTCTAAGTTATTTTCATTACATTCTTTCAACTCTTCCGGAGGCATTGCGTCGCTTATGTTGTCAAGTATCATTCCATCCTCTCAAGTTCGTGTTCTATTCTTTCCTGGTTCAACCGGAGTGCTGCCTAAATCCTTTCAGTCTTATTCGTTTCTTATCTCGTTCTAACCGGAGTGGTTTCATAGTCTATCTGATTCCGTGAGCTTTTGATTCTCGTCATTCTTGTCGTTTCTCTCTTATTCTCGAGTGCTCTTGATTCTTTGCTTCTTCTCTTCAGTTCTTGCATCACCCTTTTTTCCCTTCCGTCTCGGTCCTAAGATCTCGGGACGAGATCTCTTGTTAGTGGAGGAGTGTTGTAACGCCCCGGATTCGATGCGCCAGGTGTCTGGCAGTTATTCACCATCGTTGCCATGTCATTTGCTTGCGTGTTGCATTTTATCATGTCATCATGTGCATTTTATTTTGTATACGAGTTCGTCTCATGCATCCGAGCATTTTTCCCGTTGTCCGTTCTGCAATCTGGCGCTCCTATGTCATCCGGCGTCCCCTTCTCACCTCTCTTCGTGAGTGGGTGTTGAACTTTCTCGGAATGGCCCGAGGTTTGCCAAGCGGCCTTGGTACATCACTCGTAGACCGCCTGTCAAGTTTCGTGCCATTTGGAGGTCGTTAGATACTCCAACGGTTAGCCGGGTAACCGTAAAAGCCCTCTTTGTGTTGCAGCCCAACACCCCTTACAAAGTGGCCCAAAACCCAGCAAACTCCCCTCCATGCTCTCGGTCGTTCGATCACGATCGTGTGGGCGAAAACCGTGCCTCATTTGGAGTCTCCTAGCTCCCTCTACCTATAAATAGGTGCTCCCCTAGGATTTTCTCGCAGTCCAAACCCTAACCTAGTCCCTCCCCGCCGCCGCGCCTCCCCGTCCGCGCCCCTTC
Organism: Triticum dicoccoides; assembly: GCF_002162155.2. Lineage (NCBI taxonomy): Eukaryota > Viridiplantae > Streptophyta > Magnoliopsida > Poales > Poaceae > Triticum > Triticum dicoccoides. Next base: position 319,459,699 of record NC_041383.1, on the reverse strand, counting down.
GCCGGATCCGGCCGGATCGGGTCAGGAGCGACCAGATCCGGCCATCCCCGGTCTCCTCCGACCCCTCTCTGGCCGCCACCACGTCCAGCTCCGGCGAGGATGCCGGCAAACCTCGTGGAACGCGCCATGCCAGATCTGGATCTTGAGGTTGACCCCGAAAAACGCCCGTCCCAGATTTTTAACATTATCATGCCATGTTCAACGCATCGTATCTCTGCATCCGTAGGTCCGCTTTGTGCGTGTAATATGTCAAATTGTTCACCTCAACGAGTACTTCATTTCATTCCATTGCATCATGTTCATTTGAGTTCATCTTGATGCCTGAATCATCGTCGGAAGAGTGCTTCATGATGTTAATCTGTTGAAACTGTTATAACATGCTAATTTGGCATTTTTGCCATGATTGATGTGTGCATCCTATGAGGTTGATGTCTACATATGTTTTGATCTATGCTATGTCTTATTTACATAGGTGTATGCCATGTATTTTTGTGATCAATGTGGTGACTAGCACAAGCATGTAAACTAGGCTTCGTGATGTTGCTGATGTTAGTCCAAGTTCTGCTGTAATTTTGATGCCATGTAAACATGTTGCTACCGAGAGATCCATGCATGTTATGAGATACTTCAGTAAGGATGTTTTGAACATATGGTTGTCCTCTATCCATTCATGCCCCTGGTTGCAATTATGGAGTAGTCTAGCATGTCATTTTCGTGCTCTACTTTTGCTTCAAAATGTTTCCTAGCAGATTGTTTACATGTTATTCAATTTTGCCTAGGTTGTTGTAGTTGATCCTTGCACCCTATGGACTTGCTCTTGCCATGCTTAGCTTAACAAACATGTCTTCTTACTGTTGGTTTCCTTGCCATGCTATGTATTGCTCTGTGGTGAGTGGTACAAGCTCATCTACATTCCTTCGTATCGTTGTTCCTGCCATGTTTGAATCTGTAATATAACTTGCTATGTTTACATGGGTGCCATCATATTTTCTGATCCTTTTTGGCTCATGGTCAGTAAGGGACTTTTGATCTATGTGTTTAGTAGATTCATGCCATGCCTTTGTTTGCCATGATAAGTTCCTGTAACATGTTGTTTGATAGCTCTAAACATTGCAACCTGATGTTATTCTCTGCAAGGTCTGAACTGATATTGTTTGCAATCTTGCCATGTGTGTTTGAGCATGTTCTAGTGATTTCTAGAGAAAGCTCAGTGTTCATGTTTTGTTATGCTTTACCTGTACTTCATGTCCATGCCTTTTGTTTTCATATTTTGGTCCTGTAGCATGTTGTTTTGATGCTTGCAATATGCCTAGATGCTATGTTGGACAGCTTGTCCTTTAAACCTGTATAGTGTGTGTGTGTTGAACCGTTGCTCCGTTTTGAGTGTGCTCTATATGAAACTCGCTTAGAATTGCATGTAGCTTCATATTATCATGTTGCATCCTTGTTTTGAGGTGTTTGCTTGATGTTTGGGTGCATTTTGCATCAATGTCATGTTTAACTTGTTTTGCTCATATCTTCTAGGCCGTAGCCCCGAACTAAGTGAGCTTTATATGTAACTTGACTAGAATCTCGTGTAGATCATCTTTGTGCATCTTAACTTGCTGTTTAACAACTTGAACATAAGTTTTATTCAGGTCTGGACCAATTTCGAAATATGCATATGAGGACTTACCGGAATTGTTATAAGTTGTTTCCGGCCTCATTTAAACTTGTCTTGATGTGTTGCTCTTGTTTGCGTCATCTCTTGCCATGAGTAGCTTCATGTAGCTTTGTCATGCATCATGCTTGTTTGTGCATCATGTCATGTTCATGTGTGGTGTGTTTACCATGTTGTGTGCTTCTCTCGATAGTTCCCGTTTCGTTGTGATCGTGAGGATTCGTTCGCCTACGCTTGGTTCGTCTTCGTGGCTTCATCTTCTTCATGGACTCGTTCTTCTTCCTTGCGGGATTTCAGGCAAGATGACTGCTACCCTAGATCTCACTACTATCATTGCTATGTTAGTTGCTTCGTTCTATCGCTTTGCTGCGTTACCTATCTGTTGCTCTTCAAGCCATCCCAAATTGCCATGAACCTCTAACCTTTGACACCTTTCCTATGCAAACCGTTGTTTGGCTATGTTACCGCTTTCGCTCAGCCCCTCTTATAGCGTTGCTAGTTGCAGGTGAAGTTGAAGATTGCTCCATAGTGGATAGGATTTTGGTTGGGATATCACAATATCTCTTATATTATCAATGCATCTATATACTTGGTAAAGGGTGGAAGACTTGGCCTTTTGCCTGGTGTTTTGTTCCACTCTTGCCGCCCTAGTTTCCGTCATACCGGTGTTATGTTCCCGGATTTTGTGTTCCTTACGCGGTCGGGTGATTTACGGGACCCCCTTGACAGTTCGCTTTGAATAAAACTCCTCCAGCAAGGCCCAACATTTGTTTTACCATTTGCCTCACCTAGCCCTTTTTCCCTTGGGAGTCGCGCTCTCGAGGGTCATCTTTATTTTACCACCCCCCCGGGCCAGTGCTTGTCTAAGTGTTGGTCCAAACCGAGCGATGTCCGGCGCCCCCTGGGCAACCAGGGTCTATGCCAACCCGTCGTCTTGCTCATCCGGTGTGCCCTGAGAACGAGATATGTGCAGCTCCTATCGAGATTTGTCGGCACAGCGGGAGGCTTTGCTGGTCTTGTTTTACCATTGTCGAAATGTCTTGTAAACTTGGATTCCGAGTTTGATCGGCTCTTCATGGGAGAAGGTATATCCTTCGTTGATCGCGAGAGCTTATCATGGGCTAAGTTGGGACACCCCTGCAGGGTATAATCTTTCGAAAACCGTGCCTGCGGTTATAGGCAGATGGGAATTTGTTAATGTCCGGTTGTAGATAACTTGACACCAGATCCGAATTAAAACGCATCAACCGTGTGTGTAGCCGTGATGGTCTCTTTTCGGCGGAGTTCGGGGAGTGAACACGGTTTCTGTGTTATGTTTGACGTAAGTAGGAGTTTAGGATCACTTCTTGATCATTGCTAGTTTCACGACCGTTCCGCTTTCTCTCTTCTCGCTCTTATTTGCGTATGTTAGCCACCATATATGCTTAGTCGCTGTTGCAACCTCACCACTTTACCCCTTCCATTACCTTTAAGCTTTGCTAGTCTTGATACCCATGGTAATGGGATTGCTGAGTCCTCGTGGCTCACAGATTACTACAACAACAGTTGCAGGTACAGGTTATGCGATGATCATGACGCGAGAGCGATGCTTGCTTGCATTGAGTTCTTCTTCTGCTTCTTCGATCAGGGGATAGGTTCCAGGTCGGCAGCCTGGGATAGCAGGGTGGATGTCGTTTGAGTTTCTGTTTGTGTTTCATCCGTAGTCGGATGATGCTCTTATGTATTGTGATGATGTATTCGTGTGGCATTGTATGCCTTATGTATGTATCCCCATCTATTATGTAATGTTGATGTAATGATATCCACCTTGCAAAAGTGTTTCAATATGCGGGTCTATCCTTGGTGGGACCTTCGAGTTCCTTTTGGATAGGTCGCATATTGGGCGTAACACTACCCTAGGTACATAACATCATCATTAGCCCCCGAATGGATCGAGGTTCAAGTGAGGAAGGAGTTGATGATTTTCTCCGACCTATTTCCCGTGCTTTGATCATGTCGTATCCTGGATCAGCGATTCTTCTTTTCGGCATTGGCATCAACTTTCCTTTCAGTCGCCTTGATCCATTCCTTTCTTCTGCCAAGTGAACTTTTGAACTTTAGTGAACTTCCGAGCGACGGATCGTAGGAAAGATATCGTCTGACAGATTGATCTGCCGTTAGCGGATTTTGTGGGATCCGAATTTTGGGAAGCGCGCGAAACGGGGCAAACCGTGGTTAAGGCGTGGACGCCTCGATTTCCGCGCCGCCTTTTCCGCCACGTATCGTGCGTGCGCGACTGTTTTGGGATGTGACAGGACCGCCCGGACACACTCGTCAGCCACTCGGAAGCGCCCTTATATGAAGCGCCGGGCGAGGGTTTTTGAACAGTGCCTTCCCATTCTTCTCTCCGCCCTCTTTGCCTCCGCCCGCTGCGCCTGCTCTCGCCTCTGCCTATCCACTCCTCGCGTGCTTCGCCGGCGACAACGGTGAAGGAGAAGACGGCGGCCTTAGAGCGCGCGAAGAAGGCGACGGCGACGGGGAAAGCGAAGGGGAGACCGTCCAGTCGGGGCGGATCTTCGTCAAGGTCCCGCCTGCCAAAAGTTTGGGTCCAAGGGGATTGGATCCGCTCGACCATCACTGAGACAAATCTCAATGACCTAGCCAACAAGGGCTGATCCCCCACGGGTCAGCAAGGCTTTCGGGGACCGAGTGTCAACCACAGCCGCAGGAGGGTGAGTGCGTTCTCCTAGTCACTCATGTAGACCGTGGCTTTTCTCTGCCGCCGAGTGTTTTCTTCCGAGGGTTTCTGAATTTCTTTGGGGCGCAACTCCACCATTTCACCCCCAATTCCATCGCCTATCTTGCTGCTTTTGTGTCCATGTGCGAGAACTTCCTGGGTTGTCGACCACACTGGGGTCTCTTTAAGCACATATTCACCTGTCGCTCACAAACAGTGAAAAAGGCGAGTCCGGATGATGAGAGGACTAAGGTTATCCAGATGTGCGGTTGTCTTGGGATTCAGATGAGGAATAAGAGTACTTTCCCGGCCATGACCCTTCCTGAGTCGGTCAGAGGGTGGCAGTCGACTTGGTTCTACTGCCAAGACGAGTCGACGCCGGGGCAGTCGACTGGTCTCCCTCCGTTCTCCATGGACCGAGTGGACAAACCCTCTTCTCTGAAGGTGCTTCCTGAGGAGAAAGCTCAGGTGAAAATGTTGATGGAGCGCGTAGTCCAACTTGTTAGGGACGGAGTGACGGGTATGGATCTTCTGGAGGTCTTCCTTACACGGCGCATCCAACCGCTTAAGTACCGAGGCCACCCAATGTGGCTGTATTGTGGTACCGAAGACACCACTCGGGTCCATCCAGAAGCGGTCAACGACGCCACATTGGAGAGGTGGGTGGCAGCCATCACAGGGAATAAGGACAACCCTCGAGGGGCTAGGAGGATCCCACCACTCGACTGTACCTATACCACGGACACGGTATGTGTTAGGACCCCGACTCAATGCCACATCGATCTAGCATGTAACACCTCATATCACTTTGCGGCCTCACGCACGGTATTCCCACGGGTGTCGCCTTACCTTTACCCGAGACCGTTTGCGCCTTTTGGCCCACGTATATGACAGTGTCGCTAGCATCCATATGATAAGGAGCCCGGGCTGACATGGCTAGTCGTAAACCAAAAGTGGCACAAACTTACAGGGACAGGCATCCATGACCCAGCATCGAACGTGTCGGTCATCAGCGAGTGAATCCAGGCTGTAGCACTGGGCTAGCAGGACTCCGGTGAACCGGGCTGTAGCGGGCTAACAGGACTCCGGTATTCATCGCGTGACATTTCCCCGAAGGGACAGACACAGGAACGAAGAAGGACACATGCCGGCCAGCCTAAGTGTTCCGGAGCAGTAGCAAGCTACCATGGCTCGGTGGAAACACTACGAGACATTTCCCGGTAAGAGAGGCTACTAAAGATAAACAACTAGATAGTCAGATCCCACACATACCAAGCATTTCAATAACATACAGACAATATGCTCGATATGTGCAACACAACATGGCATCACAAAATGACTCTACGACTCAAGTAGTATATTCAATAGGCTCTGAGGAGCGAGATATTACAAACATGGGTCTCATGACCCAACAATCAGAGCATACAAGTCAAAGCACAAGCGGAAGCTTAACATGTCTGAGTACAGACAACTATAAATGAAAAAGGCTGAGAAGCCTGACTATCTACCAGATCCTGCCGAGGGCACAAGATCGTAGCTGAGGTAACAAGCTAAATGTCGAAGTCCACGCGGAACTACTAGCGAGACCGAAGTCTCTCTGCAAAAACATAAAATAGGAAAACATGAGTACAAATGTACCCAGCAAGACTTACATCAGAACTAACTACATATGCATCATTATCAACAAAGGGGGTGGTGGAGTTTGACTGCAGCAAGCCAGCTTTGACTCGGTGGCTATCCTGAACTACGACTGCAAGTAACTCTTTTGAGGTGGCGCACACGAGTCCACATATTCACCATATCAATACACCACTATGGATCCGCTCTCGTCTCCCTACGAGAACGCCATCCATAGCACTCACGCTTATCTTGCGTATTTTAGAGTATCCACTTTCACTTGTCTATGATCTATGCAAGGGGTCCAAGTTTCCATATCCGAGGAATCCGGCTATTCGAATAGATAATGATAACCCTGCAGGGGTGTACTTCTTCACACACGCTTTCGCCACTTATCGCCCTGTACACGTCATGTACCTCGGCAACCTTCAAGCGGAAGCCGGGCGAGGGAGTCGACCATGACTTGACTAACCGAACAAGTCTCTAGTCCAGGTTTATCGCCTATTCGGGTTCCATCCGCAAGGAGATCCGACCGGGGTGTCGCTCACGGCCCCAAACGATGTGAGCAGGGTTCCCAAGCCCACCATCCGGGTGCTACTTGATACACCGGGCCACTGTGCCTAGTCTGGCCCAAGCCCACCTGTACTGGGTGCCACTTGGTAGACTACTAACACTACCTACAAACACCAGAAACTAGTTGCAACTCCTGGACAGAGATCATGTTGATTAATAAGTCGAGAGAGTCAATTAAGGATCCCAATGTGTGGTAGTAGCTGGTCATGGATCACAAACACAGAACTCAGTTCCTGAGGACGGCTGCAATGAGACAACCCACCATGTACTCCTACATGGCCTCTCACCGCTACCTTTACCAAATCGTGTTCACACACTTAGCTCACACACAGTAGGACATGTTCACACACTTCTGATTCATCCCCGATGAATCAGACTTGACTCAACTCTAAGAAGTAGCAGGCATGACAAACAAGCATGAATGAGTAGGCACATTAGGGCTCAAACAACTCCTACTCATGCTAGTGGATTTCATCTATTTACTGTGGCAATGACAGGTCATGCAAAGGATGAAGGGGTTCAGCTACCGCGGCAAGTAACAAATATGTCGTTGTTGTCCTAATGCAGTAAAAGAGAGCAGGAGCGAGAGAGTGGGATTTTATCGGAATGAACAAGGGGGTTTTGCTTGCATGTCACTTCTGAAGATAATATAGCTCTTCATCGGTGTCATCGATCACATCGTCGGTACACGTCTATCGAGAGGGGATAATCACCGGCAACTGAGGAAAAACACAATCAATGCAATGCACAATATGATGCATGAATGTGACATGGCAATATGCTGTGGTTTGTGCTAATGCAGCTAGCAACAAAGTTAAATGAAGTTGGTTTGAACCCTAAGTTCAAATCCAAACTCCATATGTGAAATTCAAATGCCATTTATATGATTTGTGCTAAACAGCAGTTATAAGTTGTTCTAACATGCATGAAAATGGTACAGATGGATAGATTGGATTTTTCTGATAATTTTTCATATATAATTTATTTAATTTGGAGTTACGGTTAATTTTCTATGAATTTTAGAAGTTTATACAATTTTCTGGAATTTTCTGAATAAAAATAAATCCAGAAAATACTTATTGCGTCAGCATGACGCCGGGGTGACGTCAGCAGGTCAAAGGCGTCAACCAGGTCAAACCTGACCAGTGGGGTCCACTGGTCAGTGACCCAGTCAACTAACCAAGTTAGTTAGCCGGGCGGGGCCCGCATGTCAGTGGCTCATCTAATTAGCTAAGTTAATTAACACTAACTAACCTAACACTAATCAAGCAGGCGCCTGGGCCCACACGTCAGGGGAGGTCAAACCCCGGGCCGATCAGGTCAAACCTGCCGGCGACTTGTCGCCGGCGACGACAGAAACGGCGGGGCGGCTCGGGATTGTGATACAGGGAACCATTTTGCTCGGGGTTTGCGGCTACAGCGAGCTGGAAGACTCGCGCATCTAATGGTGGTGGAGGCAGCAGCTGCGGTGGTCGGGATCGACGGCGGCGACCAAATCGGCGGCGGCCGGAGCACGGCGAGGTCAGGGTTGGCGGTAGGGGGCACGGCAGGTCACACGGGTGGGCACGCCCGGCTCCTGGAAGAGTGCTGAGCACGTTGCCGTGCTCGAAAGTTAGCTACGGTGGCTCTAGCCTCGTCTGCATCATCGCCGGCGGCGAGGAACTGTCGGCTCCGACAGCCAGGGTGGTTAGAAGGCGCGGACGGGCACGGGGAGAGAGGGGAAATGGACAGGGGCTCACGGTGAGTTCGAAGAGAAGGTCGGCGTGCTCGGGGAGGCGGTGGAGACGGCGAATCGACGGCGGCGGTGGTCGGAGCCCGAGGTGGAAGACGACGGCGATGGCGATGTTCCAGGCCCTCCCGGCTTGCGTGGCTCATCGAAGATGAAGAAGACAACGTGGCGGAGCTTCTGGGCGCGTCGGGATTGCGTGGGGTGGCCAGTGGCCGCGGCTATGGCGAACGGCGGCGATGACTGCGCTCGGGGCTCACAAGAGGGAGAGGGAGCAGAAGAGGAGGAAGGGGTCGAGAGAGAGCAGACAGCGAGGGGAGAGACAGAGGGGGCTACGGGGCATATCCAGACGCGTCGGGGGCGCCTCGGTGGCACGCAGGAGGTGGCCAGGGCGGCGTCGGCGGTCGCCACCGAGCTGCTTCGGTGCGAGGGGAGGAAGACGACAGGGGAGTTAGCGGTGGCGGGCTGGGCCGCCAGCTGGAGTTGGGCCAGGTGGGCTGAGAGGTGAGCGCCAGGTAGTTCTTCTGCTCTTCCTTTTCTAATTATTTCAGTTTTCTATTATTCTGTAAATTTAGGGCTTTATTAAAAATACCCAGACACTTTCAAAAATCATGAAACTAATCATGGCTACTGTTTAGAATATATCCAACAGTAAACATTTTAGTTTATGGTTATTTGAGCATTTCAAATATTTTATAGTATTCAAATGCCCAAATGAAAATACCATAAGATTTAATTCAGAGCCCAAATATGTCATGGAAAAATGTGCATCACCTCTGGCTACTCTTTACAGTATTTACCATAAATGATGAACATTTTTAAAATCCATTTGGACTTACTGAAAATATTTTTAGGTGAACCTAGTGAATTCCTTAAAGCTAGGGTTTGGACAATCCCAATTTCAGGTTTATTTGAAAAAAATTAAACATGATGCACACATAAAGGCTAGCCTAGTGCATGCCAGGACTAGGGATGTGACAACTCACCCCCACTAAACAAGAATCTCGTCCCGAGATTTAAGCGTAGGGTAAGGTGAAGGGGGAACGCAAACTAGCACAATCTTCATGATCCAGGTTGCACTTCATAGGAACGTTGTTTCGATCACCATCTTTGTCCCGTCGTCTCGCTCTGAGAACTCCAACTAGCATGACGAGAAGAGGAAAGGAAAACTCTAGAAGAATCTATCTTCTCGAAGACCGAACAACTCAGGATCAACTCATGGGATGAGACATTGTCACACCTCTCGAACTGAGACACGAATCACACATCTAGAGGAATGGAGTGAGACAGATGACAAGGGCTCACTAGGTAGACAACAATTCCACACCTAAGAAGGTGGTAAATGATTGTCAACGTAGCGAGGAGTTGAGTTGCCGTGATACCACAACGAGACACCTTAGGAACCGTGACTCGTAGATATATCCCCTTAAGTGGCAAAAAGAATTACCTTTGATATAGAGATCATTGAAACTCTTTATACCAGCCTAAGGAAAATCTCGAGCGATCGTTTGGAGGGGTTCGGTAGAATGGCATACTCGGACTTGGATGATGTGGATTACCTTGTTGAAGACAACGTAGTGGATGAATTTTCTTACCACCGGAAATGGAAGAGACCCATGGTAGAATGGCACATTGGTGGTGCAAGCTGGGAACAAAATGCAAATGCTGGGAATGATTCTGGTAACTAGGGAAAAACCAAACAATAGAGAGTGGATTCACTTTTTGAAAAGGTCATAGCATTACCGAGGAAACCGAGAGGAATCCCAGTTAGTGCCGATGATAATACGTAGCGCTTGTGCGTGCTCTCAAGAACTTGAGCATTTCCACAATCATCAAGGTGTTATCAACATCCGTGTCAAGGGTGCTGACAACACAACATACTACCATGATGGCTAATGATGGATGATGCAGATGCAAAGGAAGATAACACCTTTTCAGATTTCACCTTAGCGAGGCCAAGGAAACAAAATCTGGATGATCGACCGAGAGACATTTAGCACTCCGCTTCTAATGTTCTCCTTGACGTGCTAGTGTATCCCATTCATAGATATGGTTTGATAACTAGAACATCAAGTAAAGGTCAGACTTCGGGAGCAATAGAATCCATAAGGAACAGTTACGGAGGTAAATCCTACGAAATCCTTATGGGGAGGTGGCCAACTTCTTCAATCAAGATACTACAATAATAGGCCTTCCAGCTAGGTGTGTTGGCCCTGACATCCACGTTACCGGGTTACAACGAGACCAATATTATAGTTCTTGGGAAATGTTCCAACCATCATATCTGCCTGAGATTCAGAGCTGGTTGGTGTTAGGATATTCCAAACTCATCAAGTCTAGGAAGAAAAATGAAAGTTTGCAACACAAATCGACGGAATGACGTTGCGAGATTCTCGGGAAATGAACTACGATAGCAAGCTCCAAAACATGAGCTGGTTCTGCTACACATGTGTGAACACGCTGTCTCAGACAAACATGATCACATGGTAGTCTTACAATAAAACACTACCGAGTTCTGGTAGGGAACCATCATGGAGGATATAGGAATCTTGTGCACGAACTAGTATTTGCACATCAACTCCTTTTCCTGAACAAATCAGTCAGTGGCTTGGGGTGCTACGGAATACATATGGAGTGGAGGTAATTAATCTACCAAACCACAGTATACTTGGCACATGCATGACTGACTTGGGACGATTCCAGAGGAAACAAAACAAACCTTTCTCAACCCACGGCGGCATCTTGCACCAAATGCACATGAACTAGAGGAAGTCACTTCTTCCATCCAAGCATAGGCTTCATGAACGGAGCACGAAGGCATTGCTTACAAAGTTTCCAACACTAACTTAATGTTCAACAAAATCATGGAGGAGATAAGGATGTTGTCAATGGGCTCAACAACAATTCATCCAGGTTTCCATATAGAAGGATTTCCATAGTTAAGTGAACACGGTGATAGCATTGGTCAAACCAAAAGATGTAATGGTGTATGCTCGAGGAAAATCCACGAGTAAGACAACATTACGAACATCGTTGGTTCTGATTTGATTTGACGATAACCCATACTCAAATCAAAGTTTTTATAGGGCAATAGGTCCAATAACTGATCACAGGGACCAATCGCTGAAGATATCATCTTTCTTCAACTCACACAAACACAAGATATCCCTTTTGGAAAATGAACTAAGTTAGGCAAGCTTTTATCTTCCAACTCTCCAAGTTGCTGTTTAGCTTAACCAACTAGCTCAGGGTATCCAACACCGATTCTTGGAGAGAGGGTGGTTCACAAGAAACCTACTTGATCACGAGCTCAACATAACAGTCAGGGGACAACCTGGTAATACTTCCGAGAAGATATTCGGAGAATCACGAACCACCGGTATGTTACTAAGCTCGAGAACAACCTCGCTTTTGAGGGCAAGACGATATGATCAAATGAGTGAGGACTTGACAAGATCCTAACTCATCAATCGAAGGGTGCACCGAAATAAGGACTAGGTAGCACGATCGGTCTTAGAAGGATGATTCAAAAACCAACACGCTAAGAATGAAATTATTGTCCTTTAACTACCAAGCAACGAGGTTGCTAGGAGTATTGATTTCACACATCACAATTCATTTGTCGGTATTCCGGTTGCATCAACACGAAGACCGAGGAATGACTAATGATGGTGAGAAGTATTACTACGTCAAAATTCATGAGAGTTGGTGTAGTTCTCATGACAATTCTGACATAAAGGGGGTAATACTCCAAGGTAGAACAGAACCAAAAGCTGGATTGGCATTTGATCTGGGGAATACAACTGCTTTGATCCAACCCTGGATATGGGTCAGGTTCTGGAGTTTGTTTCTCCAAGTTATTCAGGACAGAATGGCTTGACGGACCACAAGAATAATAGGCATCGATGAACGAATGCATACATACTCTTGACTATCAATTGATATACGACGGTCAGAAGACAACTAAAGGGGGGGGCAACTCAAAGGAACATATGTTTTTCTGAGTTGTGGATGCATGGACTAGCATGTCGAACCAAGTTCAACATGTTTCTTTCGGATAACCCATGCAGAAAGGTAGAACTGGCAGAGTCACAATATATAATGGAGAACTCATCAAGAGCATTCTGGTTGTGATCGTTCAGTTCAACGAGGAACTTCTGCCATAAGTAGTTCATGGTATTTGGAAGAAGAAGATACCACGGACTTCAAGGACTATCGCAAAGGTTACTAATAACCTAGGGGAACTAGCAATTACTATCAACATGAAGTAAGTAGGGTGAATCTCGGGTTCAAAACCCAAGGAGTAGAATACCTACTACTAAGTGGCATCACGGGATGCTTTCGAGAATAAAGGCCAGAATCATCACGCTGGGAACACAAAACATGGCTAGACTACTAGATGATCCCCTAAGGCACCTAGGGTCATAATAATAACTCCAACATAAATGTCAAGGCAATAGAATACCTCAACTCAACAATTAGTGTGATTGAGCTGGCATAAAGGAACATCGAAACCAGAGGGAAAGGATTTTGCAAATGCATCAGATTGTTTAGAAACCTGGGATGACTCGGACAGCATAACGGCTGTAAATGCTCAGAAAAGATTTGAGACATTCACAAAAATGGTGGCATAACCACTCAGAAGCACAATATCAAGGTCTCGAGATCAATAATTAACATACAGAGGTAGAAACTGAACTGAGGCTTAATCCAACAATCTTATAAGTCTACGGATTAGTAACACGTGATCCTGATAGAAAGAAGAGATAGCCTAGTTCTTAATCCCCGTAGGAAAGATAAGATGACTCAGATCAGAAGGGCATAAGGTATAAGGAGTAAAAAGAGCCTTATGTTCCATCCCACAATCAATTCCCTTATATAACTAAAGAATTTCTAGACTCAGCTTCGACCGGTTTGGCTTGGTAATCCTACAGGCAGTCAAGCTCTGATACCAACGCTGTCAGGACCCCGACTCAATGCCACATCGATCTAGCATGTAACACCTCATATCACTTTGCGGCCTCACGCACGGTATTCCCACGGGTGTCGCCTTACCTTTACCCGGGATCGTTTGCGCCTTTTGGCACACGTATATGACAGTGTTGCTAGCATCCATATGATAAGGAGCCCGGGCTGACATGGCTAGTCGTAAACCCAAAGTGGCACAAACTTACAGGGACAGGCATCCATGACCCAGCATCGAACGTGTCGGTCATCAGCGAGTGAATCCAGGCTGTAGCACTGGGCTAGCAGGACTCCGGTGAACCGGGCTGTAGCGGGCTAACAGGACTCCGGTATTCATCGCATGACATTTCCCCGAAGGGACAGACACAGGAACGAAGAAGGACACATGCCGGCCAGCCTAAGTGTTCCGGAGCAGTAGCAAGCTACCATGGCTCGGTGGAAACACTAGGAGACATTTCCCGGTAAGAGAGGCTACTAAAGATAAACAACTAGATAGTCACATCCCACACATACCAAGCATTTCAATAACATACACACAATATGCTCGATATGTGCAACACAACATGGCATCACAAAATGACTCTACGACTCAAGTAGTTTATTCAATAGGCTCCGAGGAGCGAGATATTACAAACATGGGTCTCATGACCCAACAATCAGAGCATACAAGTCAAAGCACAAGCGGAAGCTTAACATGTCTGAGTACAGACAACTATAAATGAAAAAGGCTGAGAAGCCTGACTATCTACCAGATCCTGCCGAGGGCACAAGATCGTAGCTGAGGTAACAAGCTAAACGTCGAAGTCCACGGGGAACTACTAGCGAGACCGAAATCTCTCTGCAAAAACATAAAATAGGCAAACGTGAGTACAAATTTACCCAGCAAGACTTACATCAGAACTAACTACATATGGATCATTATCAACAAAGGGTATGGTGGAGTTTGACTGCAGCAAGCCAGCTTTGACTCGGTGGCTATCCTGAACTACGACTGCAAGTAACTCTTTTGAGGTGGCGCACACAAGTCCACATATTCACCATATCAATACACCACTATGGATCCACTCTCGTCTCCCTACGAGAACGCCATCCATAGCACTCACGCTTATCTTGCGTATTTTAGAGTATCCACTTTCACTTATCTATGATCTATGCAAGGGGTCCAAGTTTCCATATCCGAGGAATCCGGCTATTCGAATAGATAATGATAACCCTGCAGGGGTGTACTTCTTCACACTCGCTTTCGCCACTTATCGCCCTGTACACGTCATGTACCTCGGCAACCTTCAAGTGGAAGCCGGGCGAGGGAGTCGGCCACGACCTGACTAACCGAACAAGTCTCTAGTCCAGGTTTATCGCCTATTCGGGTTCCATCCGCAAGGAGATCCGGCCGGGGTGTCGCTCACGGCCCCAAACGATGTGAGCAGGGTTCCCAAGCCCACCATCCGGGTGCTACTTGGTACACCGGGCCACTGTGCCTAGTCTGTCCCAAGCCCACCTGTACCGGGTGCCACTTGGTAGACTACTAACACTACCTACAAACACCAGAAACTAGTTGCAACTCCTGGACAGAGATCATGTTGATTAATAAGTCGAGAGAGTCAATTAAGGATCCCAATGTGTGGTAGTAGCTGGTCATGGATCACAAACACAGAACTCAGTTCCTGAGGACGGCTGCAATGAGACAACCCACCATGTACTCCTACATGGCCTCTCACCGCTACCTTTACCAAATCGTGTTCACACACTTAGCTCACACACAGTAGGACATGTTCACACACTTCTGATTCATCCCCGATGAAACAGACCTGACTCAACTCTAAGCAGTAGCAGGCATGACAAACAAGCATGAATGAGTAGGCACATCAGGGCTCAAACAACTCCTACTCATGCTAGTGGGTTTCATCTATTTACTGTGGCAATGACAGGTCATGGAAAGGATGAAGGGGTTCAGCTACCGCGGCAAGTAACAAATATGTCGTTGTTGTCCTAATGCAGTAAAAGAGAGCAGGAGCGAGAGAGTGGGATTTTATCGGAATGAACAAGGGGGTTTTGCTTGCCTGGCACTTCTGAAGATAATATAGCTCTTCATCGGTGTCATCGATCACATCGTCGGTACACGTCTATCGAGAGGGGACAATCACCGGCAACTGAGGAAAAACACAATCAATGCAATGCACAATATGATGCATGAATGTGACATGGCAATATGCTGTGGTTTGTGCTAATGCAGCTAGCAACAAAGTTAAATGAAGTTGGTTTGAATCCTAAGTTCAAATCCAAACTCCATATGTGAAATTCAAATGCCATTTATATGATTTGTGCTAAACAGCAGTTATAAGTTGTTCTAACATGCATGAAAATGGTACAGATGGATAGATTGGATTTTTCTAATAATTTTTCATATATAATTTATTTAATTTGGAGTTACGGTTAATTTTCTATGAATTTTAGAAGTTTATACAATTTTCTGGAATTTTCTGAATAAAAATAAATCCAGAAAATACTTATTGCGTCAGCATGACGCCGGGGTGACGTCAGCAGGTCAAAGGCGTCGACCAGGTCAAACCTGACCAGTGGGGTCCACTGGTCAGTGACCCAGTCAACTAACCAAGTTAGTTAGCCCTAACTAACTGGATTGGGCCCACTAGTCAGCGACTAACCTAAATATGATTAGCCCTAACTAACTTAGTTAGCCGGGCAGGGCCCGCATGTCAGTGGCTCATCTAATTAGCTAAGTTAATTAACACTAACTAACCTAACACTAATCAAGCAGGCGCCTGGGCCCACACGTCAGGGGAGGTCAAACCCCGGGTCGATCAGGTCAAACCTGCCGGCGACTTGTCGCCGGCGACGACAGAAACGGCGGGGCGGCTCGGGATTGCGATACAGGGAACCATTTTGCTCGGGGTTTGCGGCTACAGCGAGCTGGAAGACTCGCGCATCTAATGGTGGTGGAGGCAGCAGCTGCGGTGGTCGGGATCGACGGCGGCGACCAAATCGGCGGCGGCCGGAGCACGGTGAGGTCGGGGTTGGCGGTAGGGGGCACGGCAGGTCACACGGGTGGGCGCGCCCGGCTCCTGGAAGAGTGCTGAGCACGTTGCCATGCTCGGAAGTTAGCTACGGTGGCTCTAGCCTCGTCTGCGTCATCGCCAGCGGCAAGGAACTGTCGGCTCCGACAGCCAGGGTGGTTAGAAGGCGCGGACGGGCACGGGGAGAGAGGGGAAATGGACAGGGGCTCACGGTGAGTTCGAAGAGAAGGTCGGCGTGCTCGGGGAGGCGGTGGAGACGGCGAATCGACGGCGGCGGTGGTCGGAGCCCGAGGTGGAAAACGACGGCGATGGCGATGTTCCAGGCCCTCCCGGCTTGCGTGGCTCATCGAAGATGAAGAAGACAACGTGGCGGAGCTTCTGGGCGCGTCGGGATTGCGTGGGGTGGCCAGTGGCCGCGGCTATGGCGAACGGCGGCGACGACTGCGCTCGGGGCTCACGAGAGGGAGAGGGAGCAGAAGAGGGGGAAGGGGTCGAGAGAGAGCAGAGAGCGAGGGGAGAGATAGAGGGGGCTACGGGGCATATCCAGACGCGTCGGGGGCGCCTCGGTGGCAAGCAGGAGGTGGCCAGGGCGGCGTCGGCGCTCGCCACCGAGCTGCTTCGGTGCGAGGGGAGGAAGACGACAGGGGAGTTAGCGGTGGCGGGCTGGGCCGCCAGCTGGAGTTCGGCCAGGTGGGCTGAGAGGTGAGCGCCAGGTAGTTCTTCTGCTCTTCCTTTTCTAATTATTTCAGTTTTCTATTATTCTGTAAATTTAGGGCTTTATTAAAAATACCCAGATACTTTCAAAAATCATGAAACTAATCATGGCTACTGTTTAGAATATATCCAACAGTAAACATTTTAGTTTATGGTTATTTGAGCATTTCAAATATTTTATAGTATTCAAATGCCCAAATGAAAATACCATAAGATTTAATTCAGAGCCCAAATATGTCATGGAAAAATGTACATCACCTCTGGCTACTGTTTACAGTATTTACCATAAATGATGAACATTTTTAAAAGCCATTTGGACTTACTAAAAATATTTTTAGGTGAACCTAGTGAATTCCTTAAAGCTAGGGTTTGGACAATCCCCATTTCAAGTTTATTTGAAGAAAATTAAACATGATGCACACATAAAGGCTAGCATAGTGCATGCCAGGACTAGGGATGTGACAGTATGCCCACTTATCTCCAATTGTTATCTTGCTGTATTCACTCTGCTTTGCTGCGAATTGGTCGATTGATCTTTGTTTTGTTTTGTTGTCTGATAGGCCACCACCGAGTTATACTCGATGCCCAATGGAGCGCAGACGCCAATTGAAGAGGAGGAAGGAAGTGGGGGCGAAAGCCCAGAGGAGTGGGATTCGGATGCTGACGACGATGATGAGGGTGATGACTCTGATGAGGAGGAAGAGGAGGAGGAGGAGGAGGAGGAAGTTGTACCTCCTCGCTCGGAAAGACGCTCTAAGCTTGTCCATGATCCCGTGGTCGAGCGCGGTAAGGGGGTCGCAACCGTCACGCAGTCGTCCAAGCGCCCTCGGACTACTTATCTGGTGCCAACTGAGAAAGCTCCGAAGCAGTCTCGAGTGGCGCCGTTGAAGTCGGCGAAGGTCTTGCCGAAGATGAAGATGGTGATCCCCACTATCTCAAGGTAATGGTGTAGCTTGAATTTGTCTGTTCCTCATGAACTTATTCTTGGTCGACTCATGAGCTAATCGACTGTCTTATGAAACTGCAGTGCTGCTACTTCTCAGACCTCGGCCAGAGCTGAAGATCAGGAGATGGAGGATGCTGTTACTTCGAAACCTGGTATGACTCTTGTAGTTCTTTCTTTAGTCGATTGGCTTCTTGTCTCTAATTTTGATTCTTTTTATGCAGCTTCATCTAACGTCGTTATCGACCTTCTCGACGACGACGACGAGGAACCACCAAGGCAGAGGAGGAGCAAGAAAGCGTCTGCTGGCAAGGCGACTCAGGACGTGCCAGCACCTGAGACATTGGTCGTGGAGGGAGACAATGTCACTCGGCCTACTGTAACCTTTGCGGTGCCGTTGACGAGTGCTCGTCCTTCATCGTCGAGTGTTGCTCAACCCTCGCTTTTCACAACCTACCATGTTCCAGAAGACCAGGCTAATGCTGCTAAAGAAGCAATACGCCAAGCGGGGGTCATGATGGAGCAAGTGAAGGCAATACGAGAAGCCAGTCAGGCAGCCTATGACGCTAGTTCAGCTCTTCAGAGTAATGTTCACGTCAGTCGGTCACTGCCTGTTTTGTTAGGATATGATATCTAAAAACTCTTCTTTCTGAAATTCCTAGAGTTTGTCCTACACCCACTGGGTGTGTCAATTGAAATTCCGGGTTAGTGGGGGCACGCTGGGTGCACCCACTGGGTGTATTCCCCAAGGCTATGGTCGACTGCTGGCAGTCGACTATAGTCTTTATGTCTTAAGTTTTTTCCTTACTCGACTAGGTCGAATAGATTCATAAACCGATGGGAGCCCGCTGAGTGCACCCACTGGGTGTAGTCCCCGAGACTGTGGTCGACTGCTGGCAGTCAACTATAGTCTGAAGAACACCTCCCGTTTTTTTTGTTGGTCGACTGGTCGACTCTAACTGATGAAACTAGTGGGGGCACGCTGAGTGCACCCACTGGGTGTAGTCCCCGAGACTGTGGTCGAATGTTTGTATTCGGCCATAGTCTTAGAAATGCTATGATTTTTCCTTAGTCACTCGGAAGTGAATTGTCTTTCACATCTATCGATTGGTTCTTCGTAGAAATCCTGCGACCTTGCGGCTCGTTACACTGAGATGGAGAACAAACATATCCAGCTCGAGCTTGATCTGAAACTGACCCAAGAGAACCTAACGAAGGCGAAGGAGGAGGCTAAAGGTATGTTTGCTGAGGCCTCCGACGACTGCTTTTGCCTCTCGTTTGTTTCAGAGTCTGATCTCACTGTAATTTTGCAGACAAAGTGAGGGATGCCCTGAAGAAGAAAGACCTTGACTTGGCTGGGTTGCAGAAAGCGGCTTTAGAGAAGACCAAGCTTGCAGATGAAAAGCTGGCTTTAGTTACCAAGCTTGAAGAAGAAAACACCAATCTGAAGGCTGCTCTTGATGCTGCCAACAAGGAGGTCAGTCGACTGAAAAGTGACAAGGTTGCCCTGAATGACAAGGCCAGCGAGTTGGAGGGAAAGAAGAACGATTTGGAGGCTTATCTGGGTGGACTCGCCAAGAAGCTATTCCTCATGCTTGAAGGTAATCCTTTGTAACAAACAGACATTTCAATTGTGATCTCCGACTGTTGTCTTAATCGGTGGTTGTGCTTGCAGAATTTTGCCAGAACTTTGAAGAGGAGACTGGTCGACTGGAAATAAACCTGGATCCCATCAACTCTCCCATGAAAGATGAAGTCGCCATGAATGTGCTCCGACTTGAATCTCGCATTGCTGCCATCGTCGACTATCTTGCAAGGCTGAAGGTCGCAACTTCTCGCATCGACACAACACTCTGGCCAAGAGAGACGCTCCAGAATGACCTCGAGTCTCTGATGACTCGACTGAACGAGGTCCCAAGTCGAGTGCAGGAGTGGAAGAATTCTTCGGCCAGGTGTGGTGCGGATGTTGCTCTGTCTCTGGTCCGCGTTCATTGCAAGGATGCGCGAGAGCACAAGCTGGTGGCCCTTAGGGTGGCTAACACCAAGAAGCACGATTTCTGATCCTTCATGGAGACCTTCATCACCGCCGCCACTCGAATTGCAGATGGAATCGACCTGGACGAGTTTGTTGTGCCTTCCAGCCCTCCACAGGAGGGGTAAAAAACTTCTGAGCTTGATACTTTAAATTTGCCTCGGTATGCCGAGTGAGTTTTGTAACCGATAAACCTTAACAGGCCTAGCGCCTGAGCACTTTTGGTTCCGTTAGGTGTTATCCGAACTTGGATTCAATGTTGAATATGTTTACATTCGGTTGAGGTGTCTTTTGCAGGTTTAAAGCGAAGTGCTCATTGCAATCGACTTGTTCCCCAATACACTTAGGCGAGCACTGGGCTGTAGCTAAGCCCCCGAGTGGGAGGTCTGCTCTCCACTCGGTAGGATTTCCAAAAACTTAGGCGAGCACTGGGCTGCAGCTAAGCCCTTGAGTGGGAGGTCTGCTCTCCACTCGGTAGGATTTCAGATACTTAGGCGAGCACTAGGCTGCAGCTAAGCCCCCGAGTGGGAGGTTTGCTCTCCACTCGGTAGGATTTTCAAGAACTTAGGCGAGCACTGGGCTGCAGCTAAGCCCCCGAGTGGGAGGTCTGCTCTTCACTCGGTAGGATTTTCAAAAACTTAGGCGAGCACTGGGCTGCAGCTAAGCCCCCGAGTGGGAGGTCTGCTCACCACTCGGTAGGATTTTGTATTGGTGGCGTAGCTTGGAAGGAGTGGGTAGAAGTCGACTTGCACCTCGTCCTCCTTGCAGAGCGCACATTGTATTTGTGGCGTAGCTCGGAAGGAGAGGGTATCAGTCGACCTGCACCTCGTCCCCCTTGCAGAGTGCACGTTGTATTTGTGGCGTAGCTCGGAAGGAGAGGGTAGCAGTCGACCTGCACCTCGTCCCCCTTGCAAAGCGCACGTTGTATTTGTACTTAGGCGAGCGCAATGCTGCAGCTAAGCCCCCGAATGGGAGGTCTGCTCTCCACTCGGCAGGATTTGGTTTAACTTAGGTGAGCACTGGGCTGCAGCTAAGCCTCCGAGTGGAAGGCTGGCTTACCACTCGGTAGGATTTTATTTAACTTAGGCGAGTACTTGGACTGCATCTAAGCCTCCGAGTGGAAGGCTGGCTTACCACTCGGTAGGATTTTATTTAACTTAGGCGAGTACTTGGACTGCAGCTAAGCCTCTGAGTGGAAGGCTGGCTTACCACTCGGTAGGATTTTGTTTAACTTAGGCGAGTACTTGGACTGCAGCTAAGCTTCCGAGTGGATGGCTGGCTTACCACTCGGTAGGATTTTGTTTATCTTAGGCGAAACGGATTTCGCAGCTAAGCCTTCGTGTGGGAGACTGGCTCACCACTCGGTTAGGATTTTTTTACAGACTTAGGCGAATCGGATTCGCAACCGAGCCACCCGCTGGGGGATTGTTTTGTGTGGACAAAAGAAATAACAAAAGAAATAAAGCTCTTGTCTTTGATAAATAAACTACAGAAGTACTTTTATTACAACTCATCCGAGTGAATACTTAAGTGTAAAAGGGGCGGAGAAGCTCCGCGTTCCAAGCTCGGGGCTCGTCGATCTGATGCTCGACATTGTAAAGACGGTATGCTCCAATGTGGAGAACCTTGGTGACGATGAAGGGACCTTCCCAAGAAGGAGCAAGCTTGTGTGGTTTCTGCTGATCCACTCGGAGAACTAAATCTCCTTCCTGGAAGGCTCGGCTCTTCACGTTTTTGGCGTGGAAGCGATGCAAGCCTTGTTCGTAAATGGTCGATTTGATCAGAGCCATCTCCCTTTCTTTCTCTAAAAGGTCGACTGCATCCTGCCGCGCTCGTTCTGCTTCAGCTTCGGTGTAGAGCTCGACCCGGGGAGCATTGTGGAGGAGGTCACTCGGCAAGACTGCTTCAGCTCCGTAGACTAAGAAGAATGGAGTTCTTCCAGTCGACCGATTGGGCGTGGTCCTTAACCCCCAAAGCACCGAGGGAAGTTCGTCGACCCATGCACCAGCCGCATGCTTGAGATCGCGCATCAAACGGGGTTTCAACCCTTTGAGAATCAAGCCGTTGGCTCGTTCCGCCTGTCCATTCGACTGTGGATGGGCGACTGAAGCATAGTCGACTCATGTGCCTTGAGACATGCAGAAAGCTCTGAATTCTTCGGAATAGAAGTTTGACCCGTTGTCCATGATGATGTTGTGCGGGACTCCATATCTGAATATCAATTCTCTGATGAACCTGACAGCAGTACCGGCATCGAGGTTCTTGATGGGTTTGGCCTCAATCCACTTGGTGAACTTGTCGACTGCTACCAGCACATGGGTGAAACCGCTTCTGCCTGTTCTCAAAGGACCAACCATATCCAACCCCCATACTGCAAAGGGCCAGACGAGTGGTATGGTCTTCAAAGCTGACGCGGGCTTGTGTGACATATTGGAGTAAAATTGACGTCCCTCGCACTTGTCGACTATCTCCTTTGCCATTTCATTCGCTCTTGGCCAATAAAATCCGGCTCGGTATTCTTTGGCCACGATGGTCCGAGAGGACGCATGATGGCCACAGGTCCCCGAGTGGATGTCATCAAGGATTATTCGACCTTCCTCCGGCGTTATGCATTTCTGACCAACTCCAGTCGCGCTTTCTCTGTACAGCTGTCCCCTTATCAC
The DNA here is from genome assembly GCF_002162155.2 of Triticum dicoccoides. Classification (NCBI taxonomy): domain Eukaryota; kingdom Viridiplantae; phylum Streptophyta; class Magnoliopsida; order Poales; family Poaceae; genus Triticum; species Triticum dicoccoides. The sequence goes on along the minus strand of NC_041383.1, from coordinate 319,437,058 downwards.
GGTAAAGGCCTTAGATCGGCGAACGATCTGTCGAGCCTCTTCTTCGTCCTCCGGGAGTTCTTTCCTCAATATATACACGATATACGGTACTGCCCAATCGGGACTGATCACTAAAACTTCCATGATCAGGTCGACCACTGCTGGGACTTCAACCTCAGTCGGATCCGTAACACTCTTAGGTTGCGGAGCTTCGTCGGTAAAAGGATCTTCTACGACTGACGGAGTGTGGATATGCTCCAAGGACACATCACTGGGGATGGCTTCTCTCTTGGATCCTATCATCGCCAAATCGTTAGCTGCTTGACTTTTCAGTCGGGGTATGTGGTGGAGCTCTAACCCTTCGAACTTCTTTTCGAGCTTCCTCACTGCATTGCATTATCCAGTCATGGTTGGGCTTCTAACGTCCCACTCCTTCATCACCTGATTGACCACCAAATCTGAGTCGCCATAGACCATAAGGCGACGGACTCCGAGTAAAATGGCCATGCGCAACTCATACAAGAGTGCTTCATATTCTGCTTCATTGTTGGAGGAATCGAAGTGGATTTGGAGCACATATTTGAGTTTATCTCCTCGAGGGAAACCAAAACAACCCCAGCACCAGAACCATTTAACATCTTAGAGCCATCAAAGAACATGGTCCAATGCTCCGAGTGAACTTGAGTCGGTTGCTGTTGCTCAATCCACTCGGCAAGGAAATCTACTATAGCCTGGGACTTAATGGCTTTCTTTGCCTTGAATTTGATATCAAGGGGAAGGAGTTCAATCGCCCATTTAGCCACTCGACCAGTTGCGTCTCTGTTGTGCAGAATCTCTGACAATGGTGTGTCGCTGACGACTGTAATGTCATGATCAGAGAAATAATGAGCAACCTTCTTCATGGTCATGTAGATCCCATATACGAGCTTCTGATAATGGGGATATCTTTGCTTCGACGGGGTCAAAACATCAGAGAGATAATACACTGGGCGCTGAACTTTGAAGGCTTTCCCTTCTTCTTCCCGCTCGACCGTAAGTACTATACTGACGACTTGTCCTGTGGCTGCAATATAAAGCAACAGAGGCTCTTTGCTGATTGGAGCAGCAAGCATCGGCTGGGTGGAGAGCAGAGTTTTTAGCTCGGCAAACGCTGCATCAGCTTCTGGAGTCCACTTGAACTTGTCTACCTTCTTCATCAGTCGGTAAAGGGGCAATACCTTTTCACCGAGGCGAGAGATGAATCGACTTAGCGCGGCCAAGCATCCAGTAAGCTTATGGACGTCGTGCACACGCACAGGGCGTTTCATTAGGAGTATGGTACCAACTTTTTCTGGGTTAGCATCGATTCCTCGTTGTGAAACGAGAAAACCGAGTAACTTTCCGCCAGGTACTCCGAATGTGCACTTTGATGGATTGAGTGTGATATCATACCTCCTAAGATTGGCAAATGTTTCAGCTAGGTCAGTCAACAGGTCGGAACCCTTTCGTGCCTTGACCACGATATCATCCATGTATGCTTCCACATTCCGACTGATTTGAGTGAGTAAACACTTTTGAATCATTCTCATGAACGTGGCTCCGGCATTCTTGAGGCCGAATGGCATGGTGATATAGCAGAAGCACCCGAATGGAGTGATGAAAGCTGTTTTGATTTTGTCAGGTCCATACAGACGGATCTGATGATACCCGGAATAAGCGTCTAAAAAAGACAATCTCTCGCACCCCACAGTCGAGTCGACAATTTGGTCGATGCGAGGGAGAGGAAAATGATCTTTTGGGCAGGCCCGATTGATATGTTTGAAATCAATGCACATGCGAAGTGAGTTGTCCTTCTTGGGAACCATGATGACATTGGCGAGCCACTCGGAGTGGCATATTTCTCGGATGAACTCTGCTGCAAGGAGTCGAGCCACCTCCTCGCCAATGGCTTTTTTCTTCTGAACGGAGGACTGTCGAAGATGTTCTTTAACAGGTTTTCCTTTTGAGTCGAATCTAAGGCGATGCTCAGCCAGCCCCCTGGGAACACCCAGCATGTCAACTGGCTTCCATGCAAAGATGTCCCAGTTCTCACGGAGGAACTGGATGAGCGCTTCTTCCTATTTAGAGTCGAGTGTTGTGGAAATGTGGGTCGGAGCTGCGTTGGGGTCGGTCGGGTGGATATGAACTGGCTTCGTCTCCCCATACGACTGGAACACTGACTCTGTGGCGGGCTTCTTGGCCCGTAACAAATCACTCGGATCTGCATTTTTCTTGTATCCTTCCAGCTCTACCACTGTTATCTGGTCATCCGCAATCTTTGAGCCTTTCTGGAAACACTCTTCTACCATCTTCCGGCTGCCAGTGATAGTGATCACGCCTTTGGGGCCAGGCATCTTTAATTTGAGGTACACATAACATGGTCGAGCCATGAAGCGGGCATAGGCTGGTCTTCCCAAAATAGTGTGGTAGGCGCTTTGGAAATCCATGACTTCAAATGTCAGCTTCTCTTTGCGGAAATGCTTCGAGTCGCCGAACACTACATCTAGAGCTATTTGGCCGAGTGACTCAGCCTTCTTTCCAGGGATGACTCCGTGAAAACTCATGTTGCTGGAACTGAGCCTGGACATCGGAATGCCCATTCCCTTGAGCGTCTCTGCATACAGTATATTCAATCCACTGCCGCCATCCATCAATACCTTCATCAGTTGAGTGCCTTCGACGACTGGGTCGACCACCAGCGCTTGCCTCCCAGGGGTGGCAATGTGAGTAGGGTGATCAGACTGGTCGAAAGTAATGGGAGTTTGCGACCATCTCAGATAGCTTGGTGTCGCCGGGGCGGCCATATTGACCTCACGGTTGATCACTTTCAGTCGACTTTTGCTCTCTACATCAGCAAAAATCATAAGAGTGGAGTTGACATGAGGGTACTCTCCATCACTGTCCTCCTTGTCCTTGGCCTTGTCCGACTCCTTCTCTTTGTCCTTCGACTGTTTTCCTTGAAACTGCTGGATTAAGAGCCGGCACTGGCGAGTGAATTGCTTTGGGTAGATGAAGTTACCCTCTTCCTCTTTCTTCGTGTGGATATGACACGGCAGATCCATCACGTCATTACCTTCCTTATCCTTTAGCTTCTTGGGGTTCCAAGATCCTTTGGGCTTCCCTTTGAATTTGCCCTGAGTCACGGCTAGAGCCTCTCCAGGAGCAGCCGGCTTGGCCTTCCGCTTCTGCTTCCGACTGGAGTTTCCTTTCTCCGACTGACTCGGCTTGTACTTGCCACTCCGGAGTCGGTCCTCTTCTTCGCCATTGGCGTACTTGGTGGCTATTTCCATCACCCGACTCAAGGTCATATCTCTAGTTCGACCAAACTTCAGGCTCAACTCTCTGTTCTTGACACCATCCTTGAAGGCGCAGACCACTTGATGGTCCGACACATTCTCTACAGTATGATGCAAAGTGATCCATCTCTGGATGTAATCTCTCAGTGTTTCACTCGACTTCTATACGCAAACTTGCAGCTCTGTCAATCCGGCCGGTCGCTTGCAAGTTCCCTCGAACGTTATGACGAACACTCGGGAAAGATCTTCCCAGGTGTAAATGCTGCTAGGAGCTAACTGATTCAACCACGCCCTGGCCGAACCCTCTAGCATAAGTGGCAGATGCTTCATGGCCACCTCATCATTACCGCCACCAATTTGTACAGCCACTCGGTAGTCTTCAAGCCAAGTTTCAGGCTTAGACTCTCCTGTGAACTTACTTACTCCAGTCGCCAACCTAAAGTTGGGGGGTATCACTGCGGCTCTGATGGCTCTGCTAAACCATTCTGGACCTGAAACATGGACTCGGCTGCTTGTGGGCACATCTCTGTCATGGCCACCTCTGTGAGCTCTGTTCCGGTCGACCAAACCTTGCACGATGATGGATCTCGCGTCAAAGCCTGGCTCTCTGGGGTCGACTGGAGCTCTCCACCCAACACTGAGCTGGCACCTGTCATCTTGCTGCCGATGGGCGTTAGACCCACTTCTCGGGGGAGGAGTGGGCACTCGACGCCTATCATCACGATCAAATCGATCATCATACTGGTCCCGCCGGCCTTCACGTCCCACGCGCCTCGGAGGCGACCTTGGGCTGTGAGCAGACTGAACAGTATTCGCAGCGACAGATCGACTATGAATCCTGTTGCGCGACTGTGACACAACTGAATTCTGATCTCCTGCCGCCCGGAGCCAATCTCTGATCTGCATCAAGCCTCTTACATCCTCCGACTGAGAGGGCTGAATTGACTCCGCTATACGGGCTGCAGCTGCCAAATTTTGAATCGGGGTTCGATATACCTGAGTCGGTTGCGGAAAGAGTTGACGTCGGCTGGAGTCGGGTACTCGTTGACGCGCACGCTCGTCGAGTGCTCGCTGGAGGTTCTCTAGTTGAGTGCGTTCAGCCAAGTTGGCCAAACGCGCCTCTTCCAAGGCACGAGCCTCAGGAGTTTCTCCTGCGATGGGAGTATGCAGGGCATCCATGTTCCGGCAGCGAAGATCTTCTCTTTGCTGAGAAGTGAGCGGCTCGGGCTGATATTCTTCGTGGGCCTGAGCGGGGTCGCCTCCATCGTCCATCCCGTCGATGCGGGGGAAACCGGGAGGGCTACAAGGCCCATTGACCATCAGGACCTCCGCCGCTGGATCACTCCTGTCGCACTCGGATGCAGTCTCTACGGAGCCAGTCGACAGATCGAACAGGCCGTAGAGAGATTCGTCGGGCTCAATTGCCGCGACTTGGATGGTGGCCGATTGGCGAGCCACTGCGTGTCTCACCCATCGCTGAAGCCTCGACCGACTGGAGCGCTTGCGCTGATGGGAGACAGGGAGGGAAGATAGCACAGGAGTTGACCAGTATGGGGTCGACGGCTGACGCAGCAGGACGCCGCGGACACACGCCCGAAACTGCGTCGCCCCGCGGACGGGGAGCGCGTCGATGTCGAGTGGTGCCTCCTGGAGCCAAGCGGAGTCGTCGGCGATGAAAGCGAGCGCACCGAGACGGATCTCGCGGCCCTCGACCAGAGCTCCGCCCGAAACCATGATGAAGGCAATCGGACAAATTGCAACTTCTCCAAAAAGTCGCTAAGACACCTGCCCCACGGTGGGCGCCAACTGTCGTGGTTCTAAGTCTGACAGTAGAATGGGGGGTAGGTATGGAGAGGCAAGTTCCTAGCTATGGAGTAGTTGTACACACGAGTATTTAGAGAGTTCAGGCCCTTCTCGGAGGAAGTAACAGCCCTACGTCTCGGAGCCCGGAGGCGGTCGACTGGTTTCTGTGTATATGAGTTACAGGGGTGCGAACCCTTTACACTGAGGAGGGGGGTGGCTTATATAGAGTCCGCCAGACCCCTCCGACCCTCAGTTATGCAGGGTTTAAAGTACATTAAGATAGGGGGTTACTGGTAACGCCCTCGTAAAGTGCCATGAAGACTATTAAAGCTACTTAATGGCAGACCGTTGCATGCTGAGTGGCTTTAGGTCTCCTGGCCGTCGAGTGGTTGGCTTCATGGTCGTTGAGTGATGTCTCTCTTGGTCGAGTGAAGTCCCTCTTGGTCGACTGGAAGGTAGCTTCTTCTAAGGATGTCCTTGGGTAGGGTATCCCAGATAGGTCCATGACCCTACCCTAGGTACATAACCTCATCAGATACTACTTGTGCTTCCAAATATCTTTGAACCAAGTTTTGCCATAAGAGTCCACCATACCTACGTATGGATTGAGTAATATCCTTCAAGTAAGTTGTCGTCGGCGCAAGCAATAAAAATTGCTCTCTAAATATGTATGATCTATTAGTGTGAAGAAAATAAGCTATATACGATCTTATTATGGAAGCAATAAAAGCGACAGACTGCATAATAAAGGTCCATATATAAGTGGCAATATAAAGTGACGTTCTTTTGCATTAAGATTTTGTGCATCCAACCATAAAAGCTCATGACAACCTCTGCTTCCCTCTACAAAGGGCCTATCTTTTACTTTATGTCTTTTATATTATGCAAGAGTCAAGGTGATCCTCACCTTTCCCTTTTTCATTTTATCCTTTGGCAAGCACCTCGTGTTGGAAAGATCCTGATATATATATATATATATATATATACATATATATATATATATCCAATTGGATGTAAGTTAGCATGAGCTATTATTGTTGACATCACCTAAAGGTGAATACGTTGGGAGGCGAAATTATAAGCCCCTATCTTTCTCAGTGTCCGATTAAAACTCTATAACCACAAGTATTGCGTGAGTTTTAGTAATTGTAGAAGACTATATGATAGTTAAGTATGTGGACTTGCTGAAAAGCTCTATTATTGACTCTTTCCAATGTTATGATAAATTGCAATTGCTACAATGACTAAGATTATAGTTTGTTAGTTCTCAATGAAGTTTTTGAACCATACTTGACATTGTGAATAGATTGTTACTTGATCATGAAAAGTTTTATGAGATAAGCTACTATTATGACACATATTGATGCTAGAAAAGGTGATTGAAATTATCATTAATCAAACTTGTGCACCTGCTAGCATTCACACTTCATAAATTATTTCTTTTATCATTTACCTACTCGAGGACGAGCAGGAATTAAGCTTGGGGATGCTGATACGTCTCCAACGTATCTATAATTTATGAAGTATTCATGCTATTATATTATCCATCTATGATGTTTTATATGCATTTATATGCCATTTTATATGATTTTTGGGACTAACCTATTTACCTAGAGCCCAGTGCCAGTTTCTGTTTTCTCCTTGTTTTTGAGTTTTACATAAAAGGAATACCAAACAGAGTCCAATTGACGTGCCAATTTTTGATGATTTTTTATGGACCAAAAGAAGACCACGGAGCATCGGAGTTGGTCCAAAAGAGTCCCGGGCTTCCCACGAGGGTGGGGGGCGCGCCCACCCCCCTAGGGCGCACCCCCGATCTCGTGGACAGCCCGGAGACCCCCCTGACGTGAAACCTACACAAAAATTCCTATAAATATAGAAACCTTCGGGAAATAACCTAGATCGGAAGTTTCGCCTCCGCAAGCCTCTATAGCCACGAGAAATCAATCTAGGCCCTCTCCAGCACCCTGCCGGAGGGGGCCATCATTACCGGAGGCCATGGAGGAGGATCTCGGAGGGGCCATCATCGCCATGAAGGCCAAGTACCTGAGGGGGAAAGCCATGGAGGAGGAAGCACAAGGGGGGGAACCTCTCCTCCTCTCTCTTGGTGGCACCAAAGTGCCATCGGGAGGGGAATCATCGCCGCGGTGACCGTCTTCACCAACATCACCATCCTCATCTCTTTTACGCGGTCCACTCTCCCGCACCCCGCTGTAGTCCCGACTTGAACATGGTGCTTTATGCCACATATTTTGATCCATTGATGTGTTGCCATCCTATGATGTTTTGAGTAGATATCTTTTGTCCTTGGGTTGATTGATGGTCTAGATTGGTACGAGTTGTATGTTTTATTTTGGTGCTGTCCTATGGTATCCTCCATGTCGTGCAAGCGTGAGGGATTCCCTCTGTAGGGTGTTGCAATATGTTCATGATTCGCTTATAGTGGGTTGCGTGAGTGACTGAAACACAAACCTGAGTAAGGGGGTTGTTGCGTATGGGATAAAGGGGACTTGATGCTTTAATGCTATGGTTGGGTTTTACCTTAATGATCTTTAGTAGTTGTGGATGCTTTCTATAGTTCCAATCATAAGTGCATATGATCCAACTAGAGAAAGTATGTTAGCTTATGCCTCTCCCTCATATGAAATTGCAATGACGACTACCGATCTTGTTAACAATTGCCTAGGATAATTCCGCACACCGATCCACCATTATTCCACACTTGCTATTTATAATATTTAGTAATATATTATAACTTTATGATAACAGCACCTACTTTTATATTTTAGCTCTCTGATATCATGCAAAGTTATCCTCTTTATACCCACAACAAAGTTTATTTCTTGTTTCTAGTTGGAAGCAAACGTTCGGTGCACGTAGAGTCGTATCAGTGGCAGATAGGGCTTGAGAGAATATTGATCTTACCTTTAGCTCCTTGTGGGTTCGACACTCCATACTTATCACTTCCACCTTTGGGAATTGCTACGATGATTCCCTGCACTTGGGGATTATCAGGGCGTGGGCCTCTGTTTGGATCGCTACTGTCGGTGTACTAGAGTAGGGCTACCCTAGTACCCCGAACTTGTGCACGGGCAGTTGCAGCGCCCCGCGGCAAGGCTTGCCAGGCGACCGCCAAGGTCCTCCATGGTTTCCTCTGGAGCCATTCAAGAACAAAGTATTCAAGTCAAGGAGGCAAGGCCCCGGCAAGAGGAGCTTGCCGGGAAGGCCAACCAAGGCATCCCAAGGAACTTGCCACGACGCGCCACGCGCCCCGGCAAGGCAACAAGGCCCCGGCAAGAGGAGCTTGCCGGGAACACCAACCAAGGAATCACGAGGCCCAGTGAGCGACAAGCTTCCGGACCCAACAAGACAACGGCCGCGGCAAGGCGCTTGCCGCGGCAGGCGGCCACCCTGTACCCACGCTCCAGCACATCCACCAACGTGTCGCTCTGGGGGCCTTTCCAGACGCGTGTGGCAGAAGGCTGTGCAGCCAGCGGTGCGTGGTGACATGCGGAGATGACAAGACTGCCACCGTGGCGAGCGGTGGCGTCCCTGACGGTACCTTTTCTGCACTGTTTGGGCGACACAGACGGGCATTTAATGCCCTTGTCCCTTGCCGTCAGGGTTAGGTAGGATGCACTATACAGGTAGCTGTACCAACCACCTCTCTTTTTACACTTTTACCCTTCTCTGCGTTGCCACCTGTCGGTGACCCCTTTAGCGTATAAAAGGAGGCCCATGCGCAACGTAGAGGAGGTTCGACTCATTCGGAAACCAGGGAAACACTTAGCTCACTCTCGAGCAAGAACATAATAGAATCAGACAAGCAGCAGTAGGGGTATTATCTCTCTGGAGAGCTCCGAAGCTGGGTAAACTGCTCGTGTGCTTCGCCTCGATCTGCTCTTCGCGCGACCTCCGCCCCCCGCCGAACCGAAAGGGGCCACGGTCCGCCGGCCCCATAGGTGTTCGTGGATCAGTTTCCCCGACATCTTTGGCGCGCCAGGTAGGGGGCGTCGAGATTGTGTGAACCTGATCCGGCATTCACACGAGCTAGATCTTCATTTTCTTCATCAACATGCCACCGAAGAAGAAGGCTTCGGAGGCAGCAGTTCCGTCCACGTTGATCCCACCGCCACCGGAGCAAACGGGTGGTGGGGTAGACGTCGGCGGAAGGACGGACGTCGACAAGGAAGCTCACGACGCTGCCAGGCCCAAAGGCAAGGCGGCGCAGACCTCGACGTCCGCGCTTGTTCCGCGCCCATCTCAGGAGGCGCAGGACCGACAACGTCATGGTACTCGCAGTACCATATGTTTGTTGGGCCAAGATCAAGCTGGTGGATCCCAGGGCGCTCAAGACCAGCATGCACGCCAAAGTGCCAGCACGAGAAAGACACGGTCGCCCGGACGGGATAATGCTCCTTCTAACATAGTTAGAAGTCCGAGCACATCCCGCTCCTCGCGCAGTCCGCCACTGCCACCCACCACTCCGGCAGAAGCTTTGGCGCGAGCTCAACTGCTCCTGGATTACCCTCCGACGTCGGACAAGATCGACGAATGGAGGGCCACCATTCAGAGTCTCATCGGCTACGCCAATGGCGACACTCTGCGGCAGCCGAGTGCGTCGCCGCCGCGGCAGGTTTGCCAGGCGCGGGCCGGTGGCGATGAAACTGGTGGGGGTGCAACAACCATGAAATCACCACCCCGAAGGCCAAGATCGCCGACTCGCCGGATCCACCTCGACAGCGACTCCACCGCATCGTCGGATCCACGAGCTCGTCGCGATCAGCGCCAAGTTCTTCACGATCGACAGCAAGAAGACACTCGTACTCGCATCGAGCGCCGAAGAGAAGCGCGACATCAATCCGACAAGCGTGCTGGGCCTTCTGTTGACATGCATCCGCCAGGGGAACCAGGTGATCTGCCGTACGCGGTAGGTTGCCCTGCGTTCACTCGTGAGCTGCGGCAAGTCCAGTGGCCCAGCACAAAGAACTTCAAGCCAGACGTACCGGAGAAGTACGACGGCAAGACGCATCCATCGGAGTTCCTCAGCATCTACACCATTGCGGTGCAGGCTGCCGGGGGACGGGACGACAAGATCCTTGCCAACTACTTCCCGCTGGTGCTCAAGCCCAACGTCAGATCCTGGCTCATGCACTTGCCGGACAACTCCATATCCTCTTGGGCCGATTTGTGCCATCAGTTTGTCGGCGCCTTCACAAGCGGCCACAAGCCTCATGGCCAAGAGAGTGACCTTCATCTGCTCGCCCAGAAGGAAGGAGAACCCCTGCGCAAGTACATTCAGAGATTCAGCAGCGTGCAGCACAACATCCCAGATGTCCACCCTGCCGCGGTAATCAGCGCGTTCCATCAGAACGTGCGAAACCGCAGGATGCGGGAGGAAATGGTGATGTGCAAGATCAGGGACGTTAGTGAGGTATATGCCCTGGCCGACAAGTGTGCACGTGCTGAGGAAGGGAGGAGACTCCCCGGAGAGAACATAGGAGCAGGGGGATCTGACAGTGATGATGCTGCCCCGGCAAAGAAAAACCGGCGGCGGAACAACAGGAGGAAGAAAGGCAAAGAGGTGCTAATCATTGAGCAGTTCGGCAAGACGCCCAAAGCTGGCAGCTCCAGCAAGGAGGTCGCCGCAGAGGTGGCGGTCGCCGACAAGCAGGACGGCACCAACAAGCAGTACTGCAAGATCCACCGCACCTAGGGCCACGATCTCCAGAGCTGCAAGAAAGTCGAGCAGCTTGTTGAGCAACAGAAAGCTGAATATGAGCGGCGCGACAAGGAGAAGGCCCAGGAAGGTGCTGGAGGATCCCGCAAGAAACGTCCCGGCCGAGGAGGACGCCGCGGCAAGGCCAAGCAGCGGCAAAGAGACAGACCTCCTCGCGGCCGCGACAAGGATGAGGATGAAGACGACGAAGAAGACATGGATGATGATGAGACTGATGAGCAGGAGTTCCAGAAAGCCACAGAGGTCCTGTGCGTTGACGGCGGTGCTTCTATGCATACTTCACACCGCCAGCTCAAGCAGTGGGTGCGGGAAGTTAATGCAGCAGAACCACCCGTCGAGTCACGCAAGCCTCTGAAATGGTCCAGCACGCCTATCATCTTTGATATTGAGGACCACCCTGATCGCATAACTGCGGTCGGGTGCTTGCCGATGTTGGTTTAACCAACTATCCGCAACCTCAAAGTCACTAAGATGCTAGTTGACGGCGGGGCCGGCTTGAACCTGATCTCCTCCGCGGTGCTCCAGAAACTCCAGATCCCTGACAGCGAGCTCGAAGAGACCGGTACGTTTCAAGGAATCAACCCGGGAAGGAGCAAGCCGAAGGGAAAGATCACGTTGCCGGTAACATTTGGCAGCGAGTTAAACTTCAGGACTGAGAGGGTTACGTTTGATGTTGCTGACTTTCCATTGCCTTACAATGGAATCCTTGGCCGTCCAGCACTTGCCAAGTTCATGGCAGCCTCTCATTATGCATACAATGTTCTGAAGATGCCAGGCCCGATAAGTGTCATCTCTGTCCCTGGCGACAAGAAGGATGCTCTTATCTGTGCCAACAAGATCTACTGGGAAGCAACAGCCGCAACAGATCGCAAGTCACTTGCCGCTGAAGCTCCCGGGAGGAAGAAGAAGACAAAGTCCGGCAAGAGCTCTGATGCCCACTCTGGCAAGCGCACCTCTTCGGAGTGCTGCGCTACCGTCGAGGATGCACCATCGAGCTTCACTGGCAAGTGTAAGAAGACAATGGCAGCCCCACCTGAGACCAAGAAGGTGTCCGCCAAGGAGGACGGCACTGGTGGTACCTTCACCATCAGTGCCACTCTCGACCCCAAATAGGAAAGCGCGCTTGTTGCTTTCCTGCGGGCGAATGTCGATGTGTTTGCATGGCAACCGTCTGACATCCCCGGTGTTCCCAGGAAAGTAATTGAGCACCACCTTGCCGTCTGTCCTCATGCGCGGCCCGTCAAGCAGAAAGTCAGGAAACAGGCAGTGGAGCGCCAAGAATTCATCGCAGAAGAAATCAAGAAGTTGGAAGCAGCAGGCCTTGTCAGAGGAGTGCTCCATCCTACGTGGTAGGCCAATCCTGTAGTTGTACGCAAGGCAAACGGGAAATGGAGGCTTTGTATCGACTTTGCTGATGTCAATAAAGCGTGTCCCAAAGACCCATTTCCCTTGCCGCGCATCGATCAGATTGTTGACTCCACGGCCGGATGTGATTTGCTTTCATTTCTTGATGCATACTCAGGATACCATCAGATCTTCATGGCAGGAAGAGGATGAGGAGAAGACTGCATTCATCACCCCGTGGGGCATGTACTGTTTCGTATGGATGCCTTTCGGTTTGAAGAATGCTGGTTCAACATTTGCAAGGGTAGTCCACCATGCTTTTGAGCCGCAGATGCACAGAAATGTGGAAGCCTACATGGATGACATAGTGGTCAAGAGCAAGGACAGGGCGACCCTGATTCAAGATTTGGACGAAACATTTACAAATCTGCGCAAGATCAACCTCAAGCTTAACCCCGAGAAGTGCATGTTTGGAGTCCCTTCCGGCAAGCTTCTCGGGTTCTTCGTGTCTCAGCGCGGAATTGAAGCCAACACCGACAAGATCAAGGCCATTGAGCAGATCGAAGCACCAAAGCGCGTCAAGGATGTACGAAGGCTTGCCGGTTGCGTGGCTGCTCTCAGCAGGTTTATCTCTAGATCTGCTGAGCGCGCCCTGCCCTTTTTCAAAATATTGAAAAAGGCAGGTCCAATGAAATGGACTCCGGAGGCGGAGGTTGCGCTGCAGGACTTGAAGAGATACCTGTCCTCCACTCCAACACTTGTCGCACCTAAACCACGAGAGAAGTTGCTGCTGTATATAGCGGCAACCAATCAAGTGGTTAGTGCTGCGTTAGTGGCAGAGAGGGAGGCAGATGATGAGCCGGCAACCACGGCAGGTACATCCAGCGACAAGCAGGGGGCTTCGCCGACAAGCTCTGGTCCCGAAAAGGATGGATCTGCACAGGAGCATGATAAGATGCAGAAGAGAATGGTGCAGCGCCCAATTTACTTTGTCAGTTCCCTTCTGCAGGGGGCTAGATCAAGGTACTCCGGCGTGCAGAAATTGCTTTTCGGCCTTCTCATGGCCTCGAGAAAGCTGCGCCATTACTTCCAAGCACATGAGATCACAGTCGTCACTCGTTTTCCGCTAAAGAGGATACTGCAAAATCCAGAAGCGACAGGCAGGATTGTCGAGTGGGCACTGGAACTATCAAGCTTTGGCCTCAAGTTTGAAAGTACTTCAACTATCCAAAGCAGAGCATTGGCGGAATTCATAGCAGAATGGACGCCAACACCAGATGAAGAAACTCTGGAGACGAGCATCCCCGTCAAGGAGGCAAGCAAAGAGTGGCTGATGTACTTTGATGGTGCCTTCTCGCTGCAAGGCGCCGGAGCAGGCGTGCTGCTTGTCGCACCCACCGGAGAGCACCTCAAGTACGTAGTCCAGATGCACTTTCCCAAGGAGCAAGCAACCAACAATACTGCAGAGTATGAAGGATTGCTTGCCGGTCTCAGGATCGCAGCAGACCTTGGGATCAAGAAGCTCATTGTCAGGGGTGACTCATAGCTTGTCGTCCGCCAAGTGAACAAGAACTATCAGAGTTCGTTGATGCAAGCGTATGTTGATGAAGTGAGAAAGCTAAAAGAGCACTTTGACGGCCTACAGATGGAGCATGTTCCAAGAGCTCAGAATGACATTGCTGATGCCCCGTCGAAGTGCGCCGCACTAAAGTTACCTGTGGAACCAGGGATTTTTGCGCTCAAGCTGACTCAACCATCCGTAGCACCATCAATGGGACAGAGCAATAAGAGGAAGTTGATTTCCGGTGACTACTTTCCGGCAGAGCTCCCCGAAGCTGCCGCCAAGAAGGTCCCCAAGATCAACACCAAGGATGCTGAGGAGCAGTCTGCTCCGGCAGGCCTTAGGGCTTGTTCCGTTGAAGCAGACGCTCCCGACAAGTTTTGCTCCGGCAAGCTTGCCGGGGGACATCAAGCTCCGGCAGAACCACAGGTTCTCGCCGTAGAAGCGGATGTTCCCGCAGCAGCAGATGTGCCTTTAGTCCTTGTTGTCGAGCCACAAGCTCCAGCATGGGCACAGCAGATTGTCCATTTCCTTCAGACAGGAGAACTTCCCGAAGAGCAAGAAGAAGCGGAAAAAGTAGCCCGGCAGTCGAGTATGTACCATTTTGTCGACAGCACACTGTACAGAAGAAGACTCAACGGTGTGAAATTGAAGTGTATTTGCCGGGAAGACGGACAAAAGCTGTTGGCAGAGATACATGGAGGCACATGTGGTCACCACATTGGCGCAAGAGAACTTGCCGGCAAAGCGTTCCGGCAAGGTTTCTTTTGGGCGACAGCCCTCCAGGATGCAACTGCACAAGTAACCAAGTGTGAAGCGTGCCAGTTCCATTCCAAGCAGATACACCAGCCAGCTCAAGCTCTCCAGACGATTCCTTTATCCTGGCCATTTTCGGTCTGGGGGCTCGACATCCTCGGCCCCTTTCCCCGAGCTGTCGGGGGCTTTGAGTACTTGTACGTTGCAATCGACAAGTTCACAAAGTGGCCGGAAGTGGAACCAGTGAGGAAGGTGACAGCACAGTCAGCAGTCAAGTTCTTCAGGTCGATTGTTTGCTGTTTCGGGATCCCTAACAGGATCATCACCGACAACGGCACACAATTCACGAGCCGCACCTTCATGCAGTACGTCCAAGATCTTGGCGCCAAGGTCTGCTTCGCTTCTGTTGCTCATCCAAGAAGCAACCGTCAAGCGGAGAGGGCAAATGCTGAAGTGCTGCGCGGGCTCAAGACCAGAACTTTCGACAGGCTGCACAAGTGCGGAAGAAACTGGATCGAGGAGCTGCCAGTGGTTCTTTGGTCGATCAGGACGACGCCAAATCGAGCCACTGGCCAGACACCTTTCGCTCTAGTCTATGGAGCAGAGGCAGTTCTCCCCACGGAACTCGTATACGGATCACCTCGAGTGCTCGCTTATGATGAGCTTGAGCAAGAGCAGCTGCGACAAGATGACGCACTGCTCCTTGAGGAGGATCGTCTTTAGGCTGTTGTACGAGCTGCTCGATACCAGCAAGCTTTGCGCCGCTACCATAGCCGCAAAGTTAATGCCAGAAGCTTCGAGGAAGGCGACCTTGTTCTTCGGCGCGTTCAATCCGCCAAGAATTCCAACAAGTTGACGCCGAAGTGGGAAGGCCCTTATCGGGTGAAAAGAGTCGCTAGGCCTGGCGCTGTCCGCCTTGAGACCGAAGATGGCACTCCGGTGAGCAACTCTTGGAACATTGAGCATCTTCGTAAGTTTTACCCGTAGGGCGCGGTTGCCGGAACCTGTTCCGACAACCACCTTTTGTACAAGTCTTGCCGATGTTGCATGTAATCCTTTGTACAAAGTCGGGCGCAGATCCCGTGCATAAGTAAAGCTAATGTGCTCCGCACATCTTGTCAATTTCATGCATTATATGATTTCTAGCATGTGTTATCTGACACTTTGTGCAGCACCTACCTCCGGTAAGCAATAACGAGCCGAAAGGCTCCATATCTTTATTTTCTCTTCTTTCTTTTTCTCAACAAAGGAAAGGAAGGTTCCCTCGCACACAAGTTTGCCGGAGGGGAAGGAGAAGATAATGGTGTGGACCAGGCGTCATTTAAGGAAGTTTCGCCTTGCCGGGAAGCAAACGACAGAAAAGCTAAGTTGCCAAAGTTTGAGCAATTAGTTTTAATTTTTAAGTTATCTTCCTCGAACGACCGGACTTTGTATGGAAAACCTGTGCGCGGAGGAACCAACTCGTAGCTAGTTGCGCCCTTACTTTGTTTCGAGTCCGCTCAACAACTTAAGTGTGCTGCATCTAGTCGCGACAAGGTTTCTTGTCGGAAGCGGCACCGCCAGCAGGCTGCTGACGTCCCGCACTTAGCGCTCGCGGCTCGGGTGCCTGCGCCGACAAGTTCCCTAAAAGCGTAGGGTAAAAACATACAAAGGAAGGAATCTAGTAAAGGAAATAACGTAGCAATCGATAATAGAAATAGAGTTATATTACAAAATAACTTGTCGCAGCTCTAATAGATTGATCTTATAATATGGCTAGCAGCGACAAGGAGAAAGAAAAATGGGCGGCCTAATCTACGCGATCGCCCTCAACCCTCTTGATCTCGTTCACCTTGTCCACAATGGGTGCGACAAGGGCCTTGAGCGCATCCCGATCAGCATCCGGCGGCAAGGATTTGAGGACGTTGGTAAGGGTGAGGCCTGGATTGCGGAACGCCACCTTCATCAGCACCTTCTGGAGAACTCCCGCGCAAATCCTGCGCGACTCGTCGGCCAGCTGCTTTGGGATCCTCTCCCGGAGTCGCTGGAGTGCCGTCGCCACGCCCTTGAAGAACAGGCTGAGCTTGGCGCTGGGTTGGAGATGCTCGTCGGAGGGATACCCAAAATCCTCTATCCCCAGCTGCGCCAACTCCCCGTCGATGGCAGCAGCAGCATCCACGAGACCTTCAGTCCAATGCTCCACTGTCTCCCTGAAGGCGTTGTGGGCGGCAGTGGCATTCACCAACAGCGCCTCGTTGGCCTTGACCTTCTCCGACAAGGTCACCTCTCGCTCCTTGGCACCGTCCAGCGTCTGAGTCAGCGTAGCCAGCTTCAACTCGAGATCCGCGTTGGAGTCCTTGGCGGTGCTGAGCTCCTTGTTCCTCTCAGCAAGAAGACCCTGCAGCTCACCATGGGCGGCAGCATCCTTCTTGCGCTCACGCTTGAGCGCGGCAAGCTCCTCGCCGCTCTTCCTGATATTGGCCTCCAGCTGTGCCACATTCACCTCCAGCTCTTTCTTGGCGGCCTCTGCAGTTGCGGTAGCATCCCTTGCTTCCTTGAGAACCCCACCAAGTGTTTCCTCGCGCGCGGCAAGCTCCTCCTCGTAGCTGTCGAGGTTGGCCTTCCGCTGCACCAACTCGCCTTCTCGCGCGGACTGCCTCTCGGCAGCAAGCCTTTGTTCCTCCTCAGCTTCTGCCTTCTCGAGAAGGAAGGCTGTACGCTCCTCGGCGAGTCGCTCCCGCTCCTGTGCCAGGGACCGGAGAGCTTCTTGATTGAGGCCCCGGAGCTCCTCCGCGTGTTTCTCCATATCGACTCCCGCCTTCGCCACAAGCGCTTCCCAGGAAGCCAGCTTGGCTTGTCGTGCGCGGTAGAGTGACAGCACCTTCCGCAGCAGCTGTTCCTCCTCAGGCTCGCCACTACTGCTGCTTGGCGCATCGACCAATGACAGCCCGGCGGAGGCGAGCACCTCCTCGTCAAAAGCTTCTCCTTCGACCGGCGCCCTGGAGCTCGACGCCCAGGGAAGCTTGATGAAGATACCGTCGCCGGCCTTCAAGTAGGCGCCGGGCTGGGGCTCTTGGAGCCTGGCTCCATGGCAGCGGCGGAGGGATTGGCGGTCGGCACAGCGCCTGGTGCTCCTGCGGCCTCAGGGCCGTCAGTACGATCGCCCGACCCCTCGCCAGCTTCTGCGGCGGCAGCCTTGGCGGCCTCTTCGCCGGCGGGCTCATCAGCACCGGCCCCTTCTTCGTTGGCGGCGGCGCCGTCGTTGCTGCCACGCGCGCCCCCCTCGCTGGCATCCTCGGTCTCCATTGGCTCCGCGGCAGATGGATCTGAAGAACGAAGAAGGGAGAGAAGTCAAGCACATATGTAAGAAGAAAATCAGGAGAAGAAGAACCCAAGGGAAGTTTTCAGGCAAGAAGATTACCTGTACTAGGATCTGCGGCTGCGGTCTCAACCGCCGGAGGATCACTGGTGTCGTCCCTTGCCGGAGAACTGTCCCTTGCCGGGGAGTTCTCCCTTGCCGGAGAGCGCTCCCTTGCCGGGGACTCCTCCCTTGGCGGCGTAGTTGAAGCAGATGGCGCTTCGGGGGCGGCTTTCGGGCCCTCCTGGAGAGGCTGTTCTGCTCCTACACAAATTAACAAGCAAAATATCAGCAAAGAAAGAGCAATCATGAGCGCCTGTCAGCGAGAAGTAAACCATGTACTCACGCTGGGGGCTGCTCTAGGGAGTAGCTGCCGGGTCCGTCAAGGTGGTCTCAGACACACCACCTGCTGACACGGTGGGGTCATCTTCGATGACAATCACCGGGGCCTTGGCTCTCTTCGCCGCTCTCTGGGCCAGCGTCCTGAAAAGGAATGGATCCAGATCGAAGCAAGTCAGAAACAAGACGAAAGCAACAAGGTAGCAAGAATTGAAGAACTACGAGGATGGCAGGGGGATCTTACTCTTCTTCTTCGTCGTCGGAGCTGAGCGCGGTGAGATCAAAGTCCGGCTCACCTCCGGTGCGGCGAGGCGGAGGAGTAGGCTCCCTCGCCCGCTTGGCAGGAGCAGTGGTGGTGGACCGGGAAGACCCTGCGCCAGTTGCCGCAGCGGCGTGAGGCGCTCCCGCGGCAACGGTGCTTGCCGCGGTAGAGCACGTCGCGCGGCTTGGCGGCTGTTGGCCCGTCTGCCGCCCTGCTACGTCTGCGGCTTTGCGGAGACGCCTTCTTGGCGGGGCCGGGGGCTCTGCCTGCTGCAAGCTGTCTGAAGGTTCGGGCTCTTCCTCGCCGGGCTCGCTCGGCTCAGCTTCAGAGCCGGCAAGATCTTCCTCGCCAGCAAACTCCGCGCGCTCAGCAAGGCTTGCCGCCTCTGCTGCCTCTGCCTCCTCCATGGTGAACCCGAACTCGCCTGCGGCAACTGCTGCCGCCACCTCTTCCAGCCTGGTGGCGATGCACTGCATCTCATCATCAGTGGTGTCGCTGGTGAGGCTCTTCTGCTCATCAGTGCGGACCCGCACTTCCACCAAGTCGTCGAAGAACGCTTGTACGACGTCATCCGCAGGTTCTTGCCAAGTTGGGGCGATTCCGTGCGAATCGCACAACGGCATCATCGCGCGGATCCGATCAAGCGACGAATTGTTGCACAGTGGAACAACAGTCCGCGGCAACGTAAATGGGTGCTGAGGGTCGCGCTTGAACAGCTCCAGGAGCATCGCATCTAGCTCCAGGACGGTGAAGTTGAAATTGAGGCCCGGGCGCAGCCTCATGATGTCCGCCGAGTTCTTGAACTCCCAGGCAGGTGATACGGACCTTTATTATGCAGTCCGTCGCTTTTATTACTTCCATATCACAAGATCGTATAAAGCTTATTTTATCCACACTAATAGGTCATACATATTTAGAAAGCAATTTTTATTGCATGCAACATGACAACTTACTTGAAGGATCTTACTCAATCCCTAGGTAGGTATGGTGGACTCTGATGGCAAAAACTGGGTTTGAGGATATTTGGAAGCACAAGTAGTATCTCTACTTGGTGCAAGGAATTTGGCTAGCATGAGGGGGAAAGGCAAGCTCAACAAGTTGGATGATCCATGACAATATACTTTATTTCGTGTATAAGAGAACATAACCCATTACGTTGTCTTCCTTGTCCAACATCAACTCTTTAGCATGTCATATATTAATGAGTGCTCACAATCATAAAAGATGTCCAAGATAGTATATTTATATGTGAGAACCTCTCTTTCTTTATCACTTCCTATTAATTGCAACGATGACCAAAACTATGTTTGCCAACTCTCAACAACTTTTAATCATCATACTCTTTATATGTGAAGTCATTACTCTCCATAAGATCAATATGATCTCTTTATTTCTTTTTATTCTTTTATTTATTCCCTCAAGATCATAGAAAGATGGCAAAGCCCTTGACTGAACACTAATCTTTATTATATATAGCTCACGGACTCGATTACATATAAGGATCATAAGGCAAAACTCAAAACTAAATCATACTAAAACTTTATTCTACTAGATCAAGATAGTACCAAAAGGATCGAACTAAGAAAAATGGTAAAGATAAGAGTGTGATGGTGATACGATACTGGGGCACCTCCCCCAAGCTTGGCAGTTGCCAAGGGGAGTGCCCATACCCATGTGATTATGTCTCCTTCCTCGAAGGTGGTGAGGATGGAGTTGTTGATGATGTAGGCTTGTCGTCTGTCTTCCAAGGCATAGGCTCACCATCATAGAAGGATGGTCGAGTCTCCGGGATCCTCAAATCTGCAGCCAAACTCATCCTCTTGAATCTATATTCATAGTCACAGTTTTGGTTTTGCAGGTCATAGATCTAGGCTTGGACGTGCTCGATTTTCTCATGGAGCTTGAAGATGGTCTCCCCGATGTTCTTGGCGTCCAGCTTATGGTTGTTGGTGAACTCTGTGATCATCATCTGGTTGGCGTTGAGTCCGCGTTCCACCATCCCTTGGCACTTGAAAACTTGTTGTTCCATTGCTTCGAGTCTTGTCTCCACGCTTCCGGTCCTCCTTGGTCCCTCAACATCACGGATGTGCAGCACCCCCTCATGCATCTCAATGGTTTGAGGGTGATGCAGCACCTCCGTGAGGTAGGGGTTGATGACCTTCTCGAAAAACTTGTCCTTGGGGGCGCGACGTCATGGTGATCTAGATCTGTCAGAAAAATAGCTCGAAACAAAGAAAGAGGATATTTCCGTGATACGGTGGTCAAAACCTTTGGGAGATTATATAATGAATTTTTACCGACCAACAGAAGTATCGTGCAAGTAAACGGAGTCCAGAGAGCACATGAGGTTCCCACGAGGCAGGGGGCGCGCCCTCCACCCTCGTGGAAGCCTCGTGTCCTTCCCGGGCTATTTCTTATTTTACTATTTTCTTAAATATTCCAAAATGGATAAAAAAAACTGCTATTAGAACTGTTTTGGAGTCGGTTTACTTACCGTACCACATACCTATTCCTTTTTGGAGTCTGAAAGATTCTGGAAGGTGTCCCTTATGTATTCCTCCGGGGTTACGGTTTCAATAACATTAGTATCAACATTTATTGGGTTACCTGAGATGTAATGTTTGATTCTTTGACCGTTCACCACCCTCGGACTTGTGCCTTCGAAGTTGTTGATTTTTATGGCATTGGAACGATAGACCTCCTCGATAACGTAAGGGCCTTCCCATTTAGAGGAAGTTTTCCTGCAAAAAATCTTAAACGAGAGTTGTATAGGAAAACATAATCACCTACATTAAACGCACGCTTTTGTATCCTTTTGTCATGCCATCTTTTAACTTTTTCTTTAAACAGTTTGGCATTCTCGTCGGCCTGGGTTCTCCATTCCTCAACTGAGCTAATGTCAAATAACCTCTTCTCACCGGCAAGTTTGAAATCATAATTGAGATCTTTAATAGCCCAATATGCCTTATGTTCTAGTTCGAGAGGTAAGTGACATGCTTTTCCATAGACCATTTTATATGGAGACATACCCATAGGATTTTTATATGCGGTTCTATAAGCCCATAATGCATCATCAAGTTTCTTGGACCAATTCTTTCTAGATCTATTAACAGTCTTTTGCAAAATTAATTTGAGCTCTCTATTACTCAGTTCTACTTGGCCACTAGACTGTGGGTTATATGGAGATGCAATTCTATGATTAACATCATACTTAGCAAGCATTTTACGGAAGGCACCATGAATAAAATGTGAACCACCACCAGTCATTAAATATCTAGGGACTCCAACCCTAGGAAAAATAACTTCTTTAAGCATCTTAATAGAGGTGTTATGATTAGCACTACTAGTTGGAATAGCTTCTACCCACTTAGTAACGTAATCAACAGCAACTAAAATATGTGTATATCCATTAGAGGAAGGAAACGGTCCCATATAATCAAAGACCCAAACATCAAATGTTTCTATACCAAGAGAATAATTCATAGGCATTTCTTGACGTCTACTAATATTACCAATTCTTTGACATTCACCACAAGACAAGACAAACTTACGGGCATCCTTAAAGAGAGTAGGCCAATAAAAACTAGATTGCAATACCTTATGTGCAATTCTATCTCCAGCGTGGTGTCCTCCATATGCCTCGGAGTGACACTTGCGTAGGATCTATTCCTGTTCATGCTCAGGTACACAACATCTAATAACACCATCTACTCCTTCTTTATAAAGGTGTGGTTCATCCCAGAAGTAATTTCTTAAATCATAGAAAAACTTTTTCTTTTGCTGGTATGTGAAACTAGGTGGTATAAATTTAGCAACAATGTAATTAGCATAATCAGCATACCATGGAGCAGTACGAGAAGCATTTATGATAGCTAATTGTTCATCAGGAAAGCTATCATCAATAGGTAGTGGGTCATCAGGAACATTCTCTAACCTAGACAAGTTGTCTGCAACGGGGTTCTCAGTTCCCTTTCTATCAATAATATGCAAATCAAATTCTTGTAGTAGGAGAACCCATCTAATAAGTCTAGGTTTAGCATCTTTCTTTTCAATAAGATATTTAATAGCAGCATGATCGGTGTGAACAATTACTTTAGAATCAACAATATGAGGTCTGAACTTATCACAAGCAAATACAACTGCTACAAATTCTTTTTCAGTAGTATAATAATTTCTCTGGGCACTGTCTAGAGTTTTACTAGCATATTGAATAACATTTACTTTCTTATCAACTCTTTTTCCTAGAACAACACCTACAGCATAATCACTAGCATCACACATAATTTCAAAGGGTAAATTCCAATCAGGTGGTTGAACAATAGGTGCAGAAATCAAAGTTTTCTTAAGTATTTCAAATGCTTCTACACAATCATCATCGAAGGCAAAAGGAATATCTTTTTGTAATAAATTATTCAGAGGCCTAGAAAATTTAGAGAAGTCCTTAATGAACCTCCTATAAAAACCGGCATGGCCAAGGAAACTTCTTATATATTTAATGTCCTTGGGACACGACATCTTTTCAATAGCATCAACTTTAGCTTTATCAACTTCAATACCTCTTTCAGAAATTTTATGCCCCAAGACAATGCGTTCATTAACCATAAAGTGGTACTTTTCCCAATTCAAGACAAAACTAGTATCTTCACATCTCTGCAAAACTCGATCAAGGTTGCTCAAGAAATCATCAAAAGAAGATCCATATACATAGAAATCATCCATGAAAGCCTAAATAATCTTTTCACAAAAGTCAGAGAATATAGCCATCATGCATCTTTGAAAGGTAGTAGGTGCATTACATAAACCAAAAGGCATACGTCTATAAGAAAAAGTACCGAAAGGGCAAGTAAAAGTGGTATTTTCTTGATCCTCTGCTGACACAGGTATTTGAGAGAAACCAGAGTAACCATCTAGAAAGCAAAAATGTGTATGCTTAGATAATCTTTCTAGCATTTGATCAATAAAAGGTAGAGGATAATGATTCTTTTTAGTAGCTTTATTTAATTTGCGGAAATCAATTACCATCCTACAACCTGTAATAATTCTTTGCAGGATCAATTCATCTTTATCATTAGGAACAACAGTAATACCTCCCTTCTTAGGGACACAATGGACAGGGCTTACCCATTGATTATCAGCAACGGGATAGATTATACCTACCTCCAGGAGCTTTAGTATTTCTTTTCTTACCACTTCTTTCATCTTAGGATTTAACCTTCGTTGGTGATCAATAACCGGTTTAGCGTCTTTCTCCAATTTTATTTTGTGTTGGCATAGGGTGGGACTAATGCCCTGAAGGTCATCAAGAGTATATCCAATAGCAGAGCGATGCTTCTTCAGAGTTTTCAATAATCTCTCCTCTTGCTGCTCTGAAAGGTTAGCACTAATAATAACATGATATATCCTCTTTTCATCAGGTAATGGTTTAAGCTCAAACACGGGATCACCCTTGGGTGGCGGAGGAGCCCTAGGATTTCAACAGGCAAGTTGTGTTTCAAAATAGGTCCCTATTTAAAGAATACTTCATCTATCTCCCTTCTTTCATTCATAAACATATCGTTTTCATGGTCTAGCAAATATTGTTCTAAAGGATCATTAGGAGGCATGGCAATAGAAGCAAGACCAATAATTTCATCCTTACTAGGCAATTCTTTATCATGGGGTTGTCTACGAAATTTAGCAAAGTTAAACTCATGAGACATATCTCCCAAACGAATAGTAACAACATCCTTTTCACAATCTATCCTAGCATTAACAGTATTCAAGATGGGTCTACCAAATATGATGGGACAAAAGTCATCTTCTGGGGAACCAACAACAAGAAAATCAGTAGGATATTTTACTTTCCCACACAAGACTTCAACATCTCTAACAATCCCAATTGGTGAAATAGTATCTCTATTGGAAAGCTTAATGGTAACATCAGTTTCTTCTATCTCAACAGGAGCTATATCATGCATAATTTCTTTGTATAAGGAATGGGGTATTACACTTGCACTAGCACCCATATCACATAAGCCATGATAACAATGATCTCCTATTTTAACAGAAATTATAGGCATGCCTACAACAGGTCTGTGTTTCTTAGCATCAGGTCTAGCAATTCTAGCAGCTTCATCACAAAAGTAAATAACATGCCCATCAATATCATCGACCAAGAGATCTTTAACCATAGCAATACTAGGTTCAACTTTAATTTGCTCAGGTGGTTTAGGTGTTTTAGTATTACTCTTACAAAGCATAGTTGAAGCTTTAGCATGATCCTTTATCCTAAAAGGGAAAGGTGGTTTCTCAATATAGGTAGTGGGAACAATAGGATCATTATAAGTGATAGTCTTTTCTTCAACTTTAATAGGTGCAACTACTTTTACTTCAGTGAGAGGATTATATTTGAACCACTTCTTGTTAGGGAGGTCAACATGAGTAGCAAATGATTCACACAAAGAAGCAACTATCTCAGAGTCAAGTCCATATTTAGTGCTAAATCCACGAAAAGCATCGGTATCCATAAAATATTTAACACAATCAAACTTAGGTGTTATACCTAACTCCTTACCTTCGTCGAGATCCCAATCTTTAGATTTGCGTTTAATTCTTTCCAATAAATCCCATTTGAATTCAATAGTCTTCATCATAAAAGAACCAGCACAAGAAGTATCGAGCATGGAGCGATTGTTGAGAGAAAGTCGAGCATAAAATTTTTGAATAATCATGTCTCTTGAGAGCTCATCATTGGGGCATGAATATAACATTGACTTAAGCCTCCCCCAAGCTTGAGAGATGCTTTCTCCTTCGCGAGGCCAAAAATTATATATATAATTACGATCACGATGAACAAGATGCATAGGATAAAACTTCTGGTGAAATTCCAATTTCAATCGGTTGTAGTTCCATGATCCCATATCATCACATAGCCTATACCATGTCCTCTCCCTTCAAAGATAAAGGGAAGACCTTCTTCTTGATAACATCATCGGGCATACCTGCAAGCTTAAATAATCCACAAACTTCATCCACATAGGCACTACAAAAAAAAGACACATCCGTGACATTTTGGGCCGAACGAATTTTGTTCGGTCATACATATGACACTTCTATGACGATAATTGTGACAAAACCCGGTATGATCATAGATGTGGTGGGCTCCTACTTCTATGACAAAAAATCATGATAGAAAATCGGCTTTTCATCTTGGGCGGGCCGGAGAAGCAGCTGCATGACATTCTTTGGGCCGTCCATGATGGAAAAACCATGGTAGAAGCGAGGGGGAGGAAAATTTCATGGAGTTGCCGGTTACGGTGGGAGGTCGGTGGCCGAGCGATGCGCATTTCTCTCGTACACGTACGTGCGTGTGTGCGAGGCGTTGGCTCTAACTGAACCCGAGCGAGGCGTTGGGATCTAACTGAACCCGAGTGATTGCACTGCAGGCTATGCGTTACTGAACCCGAGCCATCGATCGATGGCTGTTAACTGAACCCGATCGAGCGATTCCTTCGCTACTGCTGCTAACTGAAGTCGATCGATGCTGCCTCTGGAATGAATAGTGAGTGTTGCGGGGGGGTTGGATGAATAGTGAGCGATGGCGTTGCCTCTGGATGAACAGGACCCCGTGGTGTGGAGGGCTGGATGAACAGTAGACAGTGGAGGGGTGGCCGTGGAGGGGTGGTTGAACAGGACCCCGTGGTGTGGAGGGTTGGATGAACAGTAGACGATGGAGGGGTACCCGTGGAGGGGTGGTTGAATAGTAGCCGGTGGAGTAGCGCGCGGTGGAGGCTGGATGAACAGGAGCCCGTGGAGGCTGGAGGAGGTCGACGGTAGCCCGTGGAGGCTGGAGGAGGTCGACGGTGGAGATGAATAGTATCCCGTGGAGTCCTATTTTGCGGTATGCCACACCCCTCCCAATGAACAGGACCCCCATTTGGACCGTGGCGCTCCAACACAAGTCTGTTTCGTCCATTTTGCGGTACGCCACACCCCTCCCAATCAACATGACCCCCGTTTCGACCGTAGGAGGTCCGTTTCGTCCATTTTGTTGTATGCCACACCCCTCCCGATCAACAGGGCCCCCGTTTCGACCGTAGGAGGTTCGTTTCCTCCGTTTTGCGGTACGCCACACCCCTCCCGATCAACAGGACCCCGTTTCGAATGTAGGAGGTCTGTTTCCTCCGTTTTACAGTACGCCAGGCCTCGTTTCCATCGCCTGTTCCATCTAAGCCCTCCCGATGAACACACCCACGCATTCCATTCTGACCCAGCCGGTTGGCTCCCCATGAACACGACGACGACGCTGTTTCTCCGTTCCGACCCAGCCATGTACGTATGTGCGAGTAGGCGTTCGAGACCCTTCCCGTATGTACATACGTGGTCGTATTTTCTTTCTTGCACCCTCGCCGCTGTACGTATGTGTACATGCTACGTGCGTGCCTCTACCACGACACGTGCACGCCTCTACATCGACCAGTATGTACGTACACATTCGCGACCAGAATGACAACGCTACGTATGCTTCGACCAGGTGGGTCCCGACTGTCAGGAACTTCCTTGCGTGCGAAGATGTAGCTGGTGGGTCCCAGCAGTTAGCGGGGCGAATCATTTTTTTTGCCCGGACGCACTTCCTTGCATGCGAAGATGTAGCTGGTGGGTCCCAACAGTCAAGGGGGCAAATCTTCTTTTTGCTCGGACGCACTTCCTTGCGTGTGAAGGTGTAGCTGGTGGGTCCCAGCAGTCAGGGGGAAAATGTTTTTTTCATGAAATACGGTGGCCCGTCTGGTGGGTCCCCGCTGTCAGGTGGAGGAATAATTATTTTGCCCGTAATAAGGAGGCACTTCCTTGCTGCAGCCGTTGACCCAGCTGTCAGCGTCTCCCCGCACAGTACTCTTCCGATGGAAGTCGGTCGTTGACCACATTTACCATGCCGCGCCGAGAGCACCACGGCGGTGGACAACGGCGAGGCCTAGGAAGGGGACGAGATGGAGGCAGGGAAGACTCGGCATTTGTTTCCCACGCGGAGGGGAGTACGACTGTACGAGGGTTTACTGGTTCGTCTGCCGTCGCCGGAGAATAACAGCAGGTGTGGGTGAGTAGAGGGATGGCTAGGCCAGTGATGGGAGTACGGTGGGGTGGTGAGGCCCGCGCCGCAGCACAACCGGCCGCGGGGAGGAGGGAGCAGGCAGTCCCGCTGGCGCTTGTTTGAGCGGCTGGAGCAGGAAGAGCAGAGATTGAAGAAGCACGACGGCCGTTGTATGGACATCCAACAGTCACTGCTTGTGCGTCAACCTTTTTTTAGGAAAGCCTCAAATCTGTGGAAAACAACATACAGCCCATCTGCCATTATTTCTAATAATTTACAGCCCATTTGCTAATTCTTAAGGTTTTTTTTTTGGAGCCCATATTCTTTTTGTTAGCATTACAGCCCATATTGTGGCCACGCTTAAAAAATTATATGAAATTTTGCATATTTCGGTGCGGTCCGAACTGTCTTTAATCCTAAAATTTCGACTCACATTCTAACTGATTTTAAAAATAAATGTATATCAATATAAAATCCAGCAAATTCTCCATGCATAAAAATTAATGTAATTTAAAATCTTGAAATGAAAAAAAGATATTTGAAACTAGTTGCCAGTTTGATGTGTTTTAAAAATGTACAGCCCATTTCTCATTACTGATGGGCCATTTTCTCGGCCAGCCGAATGAAAGCTCTCCTTGTCTTGAAAGATTTGCAGCCCAACAGGCCTGGCAAAGCGACTTACTTGGCAAATCGCAAAAAAACTAGGTTGTGGCCGTGGACCCAGCTGTCAGCCTCTCCACGTACAGTACTCTTCCGATGGAAGTCGTTCCTTGACCACGTTGACCACACCGCACGGAGAGCACCACGACGGTGGACGACGACGAGGCCTGGGAAGGGGACAACGCGGAGCCGGGGAAGACGAGGCAGTGGAAGCCCGCGCGAAGAGGAGTACGAGGGTTCACTGGTTCGGCTGCGGTGTGAGGCTGCCATCGCCGCAGGGCCTGGCCAGCGGTGGGAATAGTAGGGGGCGGTGAGGCCTTCGCGGCAGCACAGCCGGCCACGGGAGGCAGGAGCATGTGGCACGACCGGCGCTGCTTTGGGTGGATGGAGCAAGAAGACCAGAGGTTGAAGAAGCACTACGGCCGTTGGATGGACATCGTACGGTCATTGGAGCTAGAATCATTCATATTGACTAAGTTGACAAAGCCCTTCATCCCCATCAACTTAGTAGGCCCACAAGACAGCCTCCCACCAAGGTGTGTCCCAGCTAGCGGGGGGAGTATTCATTTTTTGTGCGTAATAAGGAGGCACTTCCGTTGGGTCCGAGCTGACAGCGGGGGGAACGTTTTTGTCAGGAAATACGGTGGCCCGTCCAGTGGGTCCCAGCAGTCTGGGGGAAATGATTTTTTTTCGCAAAATACTGGTGGCCCGTCCAGTGGGTCCCCGCTGTCAGGTGGAGGTATAATTATTTTCCGCGTAATAAGGAGGCACTTCCATGCGGCTGTCGTGGACCCAACTGTCAGCCTCTCCACGTACAGTACTCTTGCGATGGAAGTCGGTCGTTGACCACATTGACCACGCCACGCCGAGAGCACCACGGCGGAGGACGACGGCGAGGCCTAGGAAGGGGACGACGTGGAGCCGGGCCACGGGAGGTAGGAGCAGGCGGTAGCACAGCCGGCTACAGGAGGCAGGAGCAGGCAGCACGACCGGTGCTGCTTTGGGCGGCTGGAGCAAGAAGACCAGAGGTTGAAGAAGCACTATGGTCGTTGGATGGACATCATACGGTCACTGGAGTATTGACTAAGTTGACAAAGCCCTCCGTCCCCGTCAACTTAGTAGGCCCACAAGTCAGCCCAACAAAATGGTGGGTCCCAGCTAGCATGGGGGTATTCATTTTTTTGGGCGTAATAAGGAGGCACTTCCTTGCGTGCGAAGATATAGCTGGTGGGTCCGACCTGTAAGTGGGATGAACGTTTTTTCGCGAAATACAGAGGCCCTTATTGTGGGTCCTAGCTGTCAGGTGGAGGAATCATTATTTTGCGCGTAATAAGGAGGCATTTCCTTGCGTGCGGTCATGGACCCAGCTGTCAGCCTCTCCACGTATAGTCCACTTTCGATGGATGTCGTTCATTGACCACGTTGACCAGGCCGCGCCAAGAGCACCAGGGCGGTGGACGACGGCGAGGCCTAGGAAGGGAACGACACAGAGCCTGGGAATACTCGGTAGTTGTTTCCCACGCGGAGGAGTAAGAGGGTTTACTGGTTCGTCTGCCGTCGCTGGAGAATAACAGCATGTGTGGGTGACTAGAGGGATGGCTAGGACAGCGATGGGAGTACGATGGGGCCGTGAGGCCTGCGCGGCAGCATAGCCGGCCGCGGGAGGAGGGAGCAGGCAGTCTCGCCGGTGCTTGTTTGAGCGGCTAGAGCATGAAGAGCAGAGATTGAAGAAGCACGACAGCCGTTGGATGGACATCCAATAGTCACTGCTCTCGTGTGTTCACTAAGTTGACAGGGCGTTGCGTGTGCGTCAACCTTTTTTTAATGAAAGCATATGCGTCAACCTGTAGTAGGCGCACAAGTCAGCCTCAAATCTGTGGAAAACAGCATACAACCCATCTGCCATTATTTCTAATAATGTACAACCCATTTGCTAATTCTTAAGATTTTTTGGAGCCCATCTTCTTTTTGTTAGCATTACACCCCATATTGTGGCCACGGTTAAAAAGTATACGAAATTTTTCATATTTCTGTGCGGTCAACTGTTTTTAATCCAAAAATATCGATTCACATTCAAACTATTTTGAAAAATAATTTATATAAATATAAAATCCAAATAATTGTCCACGCATGAAAATCAATGGAATTTAAGATCTTGTAATGAAAAAATATTGAAACTAATTCCCGGTTTGATGTGTTTTAAAAATGTACAGCCATTTCTGGGCAAACTGAATGAAAGTCTCCTTGTCTTGAAAGATTTGCAGCCCAGCAGGGCCGATAAAGCAAGTAGGCCTTGTTTGGGTATTTCTTTACAAAAATAAAAATTGGCTAGCCATTTTCAGCAAGGAAAAAACACAACTAGGCTCATGATGTGGTAAACATAAATAAAACCCTGGCTAGATGGGTCACAGCCCCCGCACAACCCCGTTGTTACCCTGATCCGTCACTAAAACTAGTATAAATAACAACTGCTTGTTCCTCAAAAAAAACTGCGTGACTTGCTGGGTCCCTGGTGTTAGCCGCTCGTAGTGTAATTCTCTCGTTTATTGACTACGTTGACAATGGCGTGAGCCCCCGATGTCCAACCATTAGGAGGAACCATATTTTTGGGCTTGTACTATAGAGGCACTTGTTTGCGTACTGCCATGATGCTGGTGGGTCCCTACTGTCATCGTCTCCACGTACAATCATCTCCTTGTTCCTCTCGGTTGTTGACGATGTTGACAACGCAAGAGGGTGGCGCACCGTGCACGGCGAGCGAACCACGGCTGGAAGGCGGAGGACGACGTCGAGGCCTCGAACAGAACGAACAGGAGCCGTTGGCGGAGGGAGTATGAGGGTTGACTGGTTCGGGCGCAGGTGCGTGTTGGGGCTGACGTCGCCGGAGAATAACAGGACGTGTGGGGGAATAGAGGGAGGCACTGGCCAACGTTGGAGGTTACATACAGTAGGGCAGTGGAGACGCAGCCAGCCATGGGAGGCGGGAGCAGGTGGAGCCGACGGGGTGGTTTGGTTTGGGCGGCGGGAGGAAGAAGAAGACAAGAGATAGAAGATACACGACAGATGTTGGATGTCAATCCAACGGCTGGTAGGCAGAACCGTTTGTTGACTGGCTAGTAAGTCGACACCACCTTGGATAGGCTATTTCCTCGCGGGTCCCAAATGTCAGAATCCAAATCTGTCATGGTCATGCAGCCTTTCCTATGAAAATTTACAGCCCATTTGATGTGCTAGTTTGAAATAAGTTTGTGCGTGCTGGTGGGGGCTAATCACTTGGCTTCTGTAATGCATAGTGAGCTCAAGCAGCCGGCGAGAGTGATGTTATTTCCCTTGGTTGGGATTTGTTACAATATTTCACTCTAAATTAAACGAATGGCAAGCCATTTGCCTTGTTTCAAAGAAAATATGACAGTCACAGCCGAGTTGAAAAGGGCAGGAACATCTAACTCCAGCTTACAAACTGTACAAAAGCATGAGGGTTAATTGTTCATCAGGTTTACAAAAAAGCCCAGATTTAAAAGGGCAACAACATCTAACTCCAGCACTATTTTCGGCAGTCACAGTCAAATGGATCGGTTAGGTCCATAGAATGAACATCCTGGTCGTAAAATTTACTGGATTATGAGCACAATATGTTGTAAATAGAAGCCCGGCATGTTCAGAAGCTCTTTTGCCCACCTGAAACTCCTTTTTTGCTCTTCGACATACCCATCCATCAAAACCATGCCGCTGATAAACTTAAGCCTGATGGACAATAGTAACCTCGCATTCAGCAGGAAGAATGTGACAAATCTTGTGTTTGCACGGTTGGCTACATATCGTTCTAGCATTATTGTCTTCAACCAAATCTCATGAGAAGTGAGAAAATCCCGATGCTTACGAATCCACCGATTGGCTATAACTTTCTTACCCTGTCCTATTGCCTAAATAGACATGAAGATTGAAAACAGTTAAGGTCTAAAAGAAGAGTGTCGAAAGAGCAACAACTGAACGGTTAATTCTAGTGCACTATATGCGGGCTTCCAATGTGCGTGAAATTATCACCTTTATATACAACTTCTCCAGACATGGAAAGCATTGCAGCAAGCCAATAATCTTGTTCAGATCAAAACTATTCATTTGGATATATAAGATCTTGATAGAATGCAACACCATTGATAGGCCATCCATGGAGAAACTCTTCATTGAGCATAGAACATAATATTAGTACCAAATGTTTATTCCAAGATGATATATAAATTATGCGCAGAAATTTAAAATGCAGCTTATGGTTACAAGTGTAGATGATAATATAAAGTACCTGAAGAACTGTGGAGCCAAACACCGTATTGAAATGAGCACAGAGATCATGTATTACACCCAAGGTCTCCAGTTTAGGCGCAGAGAGGACGGTTATTTGCAACGGTGAATAACTAGAATCAAGGATCAACCTTTGAAGTGAAGGGGTATCTTGGATGATGAGCTGCCTTCCATCAAAAGAAATTCCAATTCTTACAAGGTTAGGCGACTTTATTTGGAGACAACCGATTCTAACTGTGAAAACAACCACCAAGCACTCCAGCGCAGGGCAACTGGAGTGGATGATGCTGTGCAATTTGAGGCCTCCGATATACGAACCCGCACAAGTGAAAGTTTCTTGAGAAATGGGAGTCAAAGGTTTAGTACCAGATTGTCTGGTAGGTAGCACAGCTCAAAGGAGGTGGTGTGGAGAGAGGAGGAGAACCGCGAGATGGACATCGGTGCTGAGGGCACAAGTTCATGGCGTTCGGTATGTGGTATGTGATTTCCAGGGGAATAGTAGAACTCAAGCAACTGTAGTTCTGTGAATTCAGGGGATTTCAGCGAGGCGTCCACCGTGCAGGGCATGGTATGGTTCTCAGGTAGCATGACGGGATGTAGAGGCTTTGAGCGGAGCCCTGGTGGGAGGATATGATGGCTCTGGGGATTTCAAAATCATTGAAGAGAGATAGCTGACGATGGTCTAGATTAAGGGGAACGGCGTGCCTTAGAGGGTGCCACCGAATTGTGAGGACCTGGGTGCGGCAGCAATCCTTGGTGGGGATAAGCGAGATGATCTCCCCAAGGATGGCGTCCGGGAGATCGTTGATGCGGTCCACCCGAGATTCTACGGGTTCATGGGATCCGGTGGGGGCGGGGTCGCCGCTTCTCCCCATGCTGCCGGGTGCAGGATGTACAACAGGCGTCGCCGCTGGCGGGAGCCTCATCTTCTTGGAGCTGGGGTTAGCCGACTCCATTTTCCTCAAGGGTGTCGTGTCGCGCTCACATATTTGAGCAGAGTAACGAATGACGAGCCTAGTTGTAGTGCGAGTGAAGAAGAAGGGGAGCTGGGGGTTTTCTGTAGGAGTCAGGAAGAAGGGGAGCTGGGTTTTTTTGTAGGAGTGAGGTGAGAAATTTGGGGGTACGAGTGGAGCGAGCTGAGTGAGGTGGGTTGGAGCGAGGAGGAAGAAGAGCAACCAAGTTTTTTTTGGGGGGGGGAGGGGGCGGTGTGCTGGGTGTGGGTAGCGCCTTTTGAATTGATTTTACTATTTACTACTGTGGATTGGCTGTTTTGTCTTGGGCCCAGAGAAACAATTACTACTAGTACAGTGGAGACACTCTACATCTACCCAAAAAAACAATTACTACTAGTACAGTGGAGACACTCTACCAGTTCTGGCTCCTCCTAGGTCATTGAAACATCTCCCTCTACTGAATGTCATTATACTTTTGTTCACCGACATGCGGGCCATGCAGCGCGCGGGCCCAAATGCCATCCACCAAATTAGAAGGCAGTATGCAGGCGGAGAGTCACCCCGGTCGTAGCGCGGCAGTAACGAGCCGTCGTATCACAAAACCCTACCTCCCCGCAGTCTAAGTTTGACGGATGAAACAACCATCATTTCACTCTTTGCTGAATCCCCTTCTCCCTCAACGTCTTTAAGAAAGGCAACACTCGCATCTGCCACTGTTCTTCTCACCCAACGAAGGGAAGGTAAGCGGATCCGTGATGTTGGTATATTTTTGTTCAAAGAAAAAAAGAAATTTTGCAAAGCAGTAACCGATCCTCATTCTCTTTTTTTGTTTCATTGTCATTGCGATTGTGTTTTCCTTTCAGTGGTCTCCTAGTATTCGTCAGTTTCATGATGGACCAAGGAGAAGCAGGCAAAGATCTGCCGATATTGGAGCAGATGCGGGAGGCTAATCCCCACGAGACAGAGAGCTCCAAGAAGATGGAGGCAACCACCAAGCCGACCCCAGATACGCTCACGGCCATTACTGAGATGGTCAACGCCCCGTTTGAGGTTACAGCCCCCGTGGCACTGCAGGAGCAGTTTTCCCCCTTCGAGG
>NC_041383.1:319375775-319402342 GCF_002162155.2 Triticum dicoccoides | reverse complement strand
CTGAGCTGCCCAAGGTGATTTCCTTCTTTGCCGATCTCGATTGGGCTTTTTCATCTAAGTATGTGGTGATTTTTTTAGAAAAGGAAGTATGTGGTGATTAATAATGCAAAATTTTATTAGCTTCAGTGCCATGCTATACATAGTGGTTTAAATAACTTGTGTTTCTTATACTGAAAAGTAATTCAGAATTTGTTTCTGTTTCAATTAGAGCCCTACAGACAAGGATTGTGCGGTTGTGCATGTCGCTCGCTATGAGGCGGACGACCTGAATATACGCACTGGGAAAACAGAGTTAGGCTGTTGGATCCTGGAAGCCATTTGCGGTTATACCAATGAAGAGTTGTATTCCAGCCTCACTGTTGTCAGGCGTGTTGTCCAGGGTGTACTGAAGCACAAGAAGTTCAAAGCTACTCCTTCGTTTGTGAGGCATACTATTCTTGTCAAGCTTATGCAGGAAGATGATGTGGCATGCCTCCACAAACAAGTTTATCAGTGGCAAGGCCACAAGGTTGTCTTCATGAAGGTTCACAGGATTGAGCTGCTGCGGGACGTCCTCGATGATGTTCATGGCAAGGTCCGTCTTGTGTCTAGCCCAAATTAGATCGAGGCATGAAATAGTTTCCCCAGCTAATGTTTAATAGTAGTTTGGATTGTGTATAATTATCCGAACCTTGGCTGTTATCGACCCCTCTGGGGCTAGTACTCTGTTTGAACCCATCTATGGGAACTGCTGCTACTTTTGTGTGCCCGTGAATCATGTCAGAACCATCATACTTGTTGCTGAAACAGATGCGTCATCACTAGTTTTTTCATGAATATGGCATGGTAAGACATAAGTTGTCATGGTTTATCATACGAGCAGTGTGTGTTTTGATGAAATAGAGCACTCGTTCAAGAACCATGCGCCGACGTATACATAAGTACTTGTAAACACTGTTGGTACTACCCCACTTGTAAGCAGTTGTGCAAAACATGGCACATTGGCTCAGCTCGCTTCAACACTAGGCTATCGACCAGCTAACAATCAACAATCTGCTGTCTGACATGTAAGCAACTATGTATCTTTTTACAGTGGTTCATGCAGTTAATTGAGGCCACAATGTAATAAATTCCAAATGTTAACACGCTAGTCCAGCGCTCATGTGGAACACTCACATTAAACTCGTCTTCATAAAAATCTTGAAAAGCATAAGTTAAGAAATTTTATACATCTCAGTGATTCATAGAACATAACAAACATATACTAGTTCACAACAAAAGACAAAGTTGTGAGAAGGTTTACAAATCAGAAAAAACAAGCAAGGCTTCTCTGAGCAAAGGGCCTCCCGGCAGGCTTAAATTTCCTAGAATTCACTCTAGTTTTTTCTTGTTGCCACCATCCAGGGTTAGGTTCTCTCATTCCAGAATAACCAATTATAATTGTGGTCTCAGCCAGACACCTCGGCCAGGAAAAACCAAGAACAATGGCCGCACTAACCCCACCCCCTCCACGGCGATCTCCACCACCTCCGGCGATCTCCACACCTAGCCACCAAATTATAGTTTCCCTCCATTAGATCTCTCCGGTGTCTTGAGATCTACTCGTTCATACCCATCTTTCATGGGTTCCAATAATGGTTCCACCCTTGGCTTGGACTTCTCCAAGGGTTTGGTTTTTGCTGAGAAGGTTTTTCAATCTACGGGCTTTTCGGTGCATCCCATGGAGGACTCGGAGATCTTTACCATGGTGGTCTCGTTTGGACGTCATTCCTTCCGTTTGAATGAAGATTCGGTGGCGGCAGCTCTTGAGGCAGCAATTGGCGGCTCGGGTATCGATCTTATGGTTTTCTTGATCAAGGATAAGGTATTTGTCTTTCAGGTATCTTGCAAGGCTGTTGCCATGATCATTATTAGTCTTCGATCTTTTGCTTGTGATCATTTCAAATGTTACTTTCATCTTTGGAGTAACGGGGGCCCAAATTGGAATTGTGAGTTTAGGATCTGGAATTTGGAATGTGATGCTGAGTGGATCCTCGTTAGTCCTTCTAAGCGACGTGCAGCTCTTGGGGTTCTAGCCATGCATTCTAGGCCATCAAAATCTTCATTCAAATCCTCAAATTCTGTTGGCAAGAAATTATCATTTGCGGTCTTTCAAAATTATAATGCTTGTCGAGGTTATCGGTATCCAGCTACAGAAAACTATATTCAAACTACTGAAGACGCTGGTTATTCTATCCCGCCACATGAGAGAGTTGTCATCCATCCCGCACCGCCGGTGAGCCTCCGGTGGACGTCAACGAGGCCGTCTATCTCGTTTGGTACGGTTCAAGATCTCCTGCCGTTATCTAATCACTCGCCGTCTATCTCGGGCGGGAATTCGGGTACTTTGAATGTGGACGTGCCAACATGTGCCACGGGCCATGGGCTGCTCTCCGTTGGGCCTGACAGGGCTGGCCCGGCTTCTTCTGCGGATAATTTGGATATTCCTTCTTCTCAGCAAGCCAGGGATGATTTTGAGGATTTAATTTCTAATATGGTTGATGAGGTTCTCACGTGTCAAAAGTGTTTGAGGAAGGGACACTTTGCAGCCTCCTGCACGTCCAAGTTGTGGTGCATCTCCTGCCTTAAGTCGGGTCACACCAGGAAGGATTGCAACAAATTTGCACAGGTTTTGGGGCTTGTTTGGCAACTCAAATCCACTAACGCTACGACTTCCGAGGCGCGCTGCGAGAATATCTCTCTGACAACGCTTTTACCAAACTTGGACCTCCCTTCCACTTCCGCATTAACTCCCTCGTCCAGTTCCATCAGCCCTGGCCCCAAGACTCCCTCTGCCTCGCCGCCTGAAACCCCTCCTCCGCCGTTGCACTCGCCGTCGTTCAAGGCCGAGCCCTCGGTTCCGATGGCGAACTTTCATCTGGATCCTCAGCTTTACGTCCCCGCGGGCCACCATGTCATCGACGGTGGTGAAGATCGCCTTCCAAGAACCTTCGTTTCGCCGCATACCCCAATTGTGTGCCGCCATGAGGAAGTTTATGCTTGCTGAGGTAATGCCTATCCCCCAGCCAGATGAGATAGGTGCTGCTAGAGAGGCTATAGTTCAGTGGTTGCAAGAGCATGGAGTTTTAGTCAGATCGGCTCAGCCATGGATTCGCTCTGTGGGGCTTTTTGAGCTTCGTGATGCTGCTGTGTGTTTCCATCTGCTGCAGCTCCCGCCGCAGCCACTGGGCAATGATCGCTTTGTGCGTTTTATGAAGCATGACGAGGGAGAAAATTTCCGCGGCATTCAGGGTTTCCGTCAGGGCCTTCTCATGTTCCTGGGCATTCCTTTGGATCTTCGCAATACAGAGTGTATCAGGGCTGCTGTCAACACTTTTGGCAAGTTTCATCATTGGGTTAGCGAGGATCCTTACTTGGTCAGGTCTCTGGTGTTTGCTTCCTTCCCTGACGACATTCTGGTGCCACGTGATGTGGTGTTTATGGATTTTGCACCCTATGGAGGTGCAAGAGTTTCTTGGACTGCTCCCCTATATATTTTGGGGGCAAACTTTGCCGAGCAGATGCCTCAAGATGAGGATTGGATGCCCATCAATGGCAATCCGCACCCGGTGCCTGGTGTTCCATTTCCTGAGATGCCCCCTTTCAACTTACCTGCTTTTCCTGCTTTGGGATGGAATGCAGTGCCACCAGCACCTGTGGTCAATGAGATAGCTGATGATAACTGGGGGAACTGGGATGACAATGTAGCCCCTGATCCTGTGTAGGACCAGGAGTCCATGGTGGTAGATTTATCTGCACAGCCAAGCTCTGCTACTGATGCCCATGTGACACCTGTTGTAGTTCTTGATGATGAGCAGCCTGAGGCCCCTGTTACTCCTCCATTCAATGAGGAGTTTGCTCCTGATCATTGGGCCATTGTGGTCTATCAGCCTCCTGTGATTAGGGAGGAATTGGTTATGCCTGCTGTGCC
Organism: Triticum dicoccoides; assembly: GCF_002162155.2. Classification (NCBI taxonomy): domain Eukaryota; kingdom Viridiplantae; phylum Streptophyta; class Magnoliopsida; order Poales; family Poaceae; genus Triticum; species Triticum dicoccoides. The sequence continues at coordinate 319,398,393 of NC_041383.1, read as the reverse complement.
TTATGGGCCTCCTCTACCTCCTGACATGATTTGGAGAAGATCTTTTGAAAGTCTGCTACAAGCTCCTATAGTGTTCTCTGTCCCCAAGCCAGTTCCAATGCAGCCTCTGTCGCCTGTTGTTCTGTCTAAGCGAAGCTGGGATTTCACTTTCTCTAATCTGGATCTGCCTCGTCTCACTTGGAAGGACCAGGAAGTGGCCAGGCCGGTCGCTAGAGCTTTGTTTGTTGACTCTGCACCTGATCAGGTGGTTCCTCCTGTGTCTGTGGTGACTGCGAGAAGGCCACGACAACCTTTGGCGCCAACACCAATTGTTGATACGGCCGTCAGACGTTGCACTAGGAGTTCTGTCAAGCGGGATGGTTTCAAGCGCGTTTTTCATGAGCTTGCTATACAGCCCAAGAAGAAGAAGCCCAGAGCAAAGCCCTTCACGGCCCATGAGTCTGAAGAGCAGGCTTCTGAAGAAATCCCCCTGGCGACTCCGATTGCGCGGCTTCAGGAAATAGGGAGAGAGTTGGAAATTGATGCCACTCTCCTCTCTGTGGATGCACTTATGGTGGACCCACCTGCTTCTGCCTCCGTCGATCCTGATGTTTAACCTGCTCCTGGACTTTTGGGTGTGGCAGGCCCCTAAGTTTGCCGCTCTTATGTTTTATGTATGCCAGTTATGTCATGAACTCTCTTATGTCTGTGTGGTGGGTCAGACTTTGTTCTGTTATTTTGGACATGTGACATTGTGTGTCATATGGGTTATGTTGCCTAGTATATGTTTTAATGAGTAATTCATGTAGAAACTGGAATGTGTTGTGCTGGAATGTTAGACGTTTGAACTCTGAAGCTAGGCAGCGAGCTGTCAGACAAAAAATTGAGGAATGTCAATGCTCTATAGCCTGCTTGCAGGAAACTAAATGCTCATCTTTCGATTCGAGATCAATCATAAGTTTCTGCCCTAAGAGATTTGACTCTTTTGCTTGCTCCCCTTCAATAGGGGCTTCTGGTGGTATTCTTGTGGTTTGGAATTCAAATGTTTTTATTGGAAATCTAATTGAAGTTCAGCAATTTGCTGTTGTGATTAAGTTTACCTCCAGGAAGAATAATGAAAGTTGGACCTTGGTTGTTGTATATGGTCCCTGTCAGGGGGAAGCAAGGGACAATTTTATAAACTGGCTATATAATCTCTGTATCCCTATTGATGAGCACTGGTTATTGCTTGGTGACTTCAATTTCCTTAGGTCAGTGGACAATAGAAACTTACCTTGTGGGGACATAAATGATATCATCATCTTCAATGAGGTTATTGGACATTTGGGACTTCTTGAATTGCCAATTAAAGGTAGATCATACACTTGGTCTAATATGCAGGACATCCCTCTTCTGGAGCAGTTAGACTGGTTCTTCACCTCAGTAGATTGGATCACTGACTATCCGATGACTGAAGTATTGCCTCTGGCCAGGACTGCATCTGACCATATCCCTTGTTTAGTATCAATCAAGACAACCATACCTAAATCAAACCTCTTTAGATTTGAAAACTATTGGTTGGAACTAGAGGGCTTTATGGAGTGTCTGGAATCATCTTGGCTAACCTCATCTAGGAAGACTCACATTACTGCTAAGATTGCTGACAAGTTTAAGCATCTAAGAATGTGTCTTAAGAGATGGCAAATGAATGTTTCCAAGTTAAAATTGTTGATTAGCAAGTGTAATCATGTGGTCTTCCTTTTAGATGAGTTGGAGGAATGGAGGCCCTTGTTTAGACAGGAGTTCAATTTCAGGAAAATTGTGAAGGCTCATTTGGAAAAGCTTTTGCACCTGCACTACATGTACTGGAAAAAGAGATGCACTATCAGGTATATTACGGTTGGGGGTGAAAACACCAAGTTTTTTCATGCCATGGCCACTGAGAGGCACAAAAGAAATTCAATTGCTAGTCTTAGATTACCTGATGGCTCTGTGGTCTCTGACCATGATCAAATGACTGGAATTATTTGGAGCTGTTTCAAGAACAGAATGGGCACTTCTAGAGGGATTGCAATGGGTTTTGATTTAGCATCTTTAATAATCCCAGTGGATGGCCTGGATTTGCTTACTAAGCCTTTTGAAAAAGAGGAAATGGATGATGTGGTCAAACACATGCCTATGGATAAAGCACCTGGACCTGATGGTTTTAATGGTCTATTTTTCAAGAGGTGCTGGCACATCATATCAGCTGATTTCTATGATCTGGCTCATGCTTTTCATGAGGGGACTGCAGTACTGGACAACATTAATAGCTCTTTCATTACTCTGATACCCAAGAAACTATCACCGGAGGAAGTGGGGGATTATAGGCCTATTTCTCTAACAAGCATGGGTCTGAAGTTCCTTTCTAAGATGGCTGCCAATAGGTTTCAGAGGATAATTATGAAATGCATTCATAAGAATCAGTATGGTTTCATTAAGAGCAGAACAATTCAGGATTGCATTGGTTGGACCTTTGAGTATCTGCATCAATGCCATCAGTCAAAGAGGCCAATTGTGATCCTCAAATTGGACTTTGAGAAGGCTTTTGACTCTGTTGAGCATGAAGCTATCTTCCAAATCCTAAGGCACAAAGGTTTTAATGAAAAGTGGATACTATGGATGAAGCAGTTACTTGCCACTGGTACTTCTTCTGTCCTTTTGAATGGTGTGCCTGGGAGGAAGTTTGTTTGCAAAAAAGGAGTTAGACAGGGGGACCCTGTTTCTCCTCTTCTCTTTGTAATGGCTGTTGATCTTCTGCAAACAGTGATCAATGATATGTTCAGCAAGGGGATCCTAAAGTTACCTATTCCCTGCCATGATCAAGACTACCCTATCATTCAATATGTCGATGATACTCTGATCATCCTCCCTGCTGACAGGCAACAACTTCTAGCACTGAAGGATATGCTGTTGGTGTTCTCTCAGTCCACAGGTCTTGATGTCAACTACCATAAATCTTTTATCATTCCTATAAATGTTGAAAATGCAGTCATGACTGAGCTTGCTTCTGCTTTTGGATGCCAAATTGGAAAGATGCCTTTTACTTACCTTGGTCTGCCTGTGGGTACTACAAGGCCAAAGATGGTGGACTTTATGCCTCTTGTGGATTGTATGGAGAGGAGAATGACTGCCAGCTCCTCCTTCCTTAATCAAGGTAGAGGCTGCAGTTCTTAAATTCTGCCTTGTCTTCCATGCCAATCTTCTTTATGGGCAGCCTGGCTGTTCCTGCTGGAATCCTAAGGCAGTTGGAAAGAATTCAAAGGCAATGTCTGTGGAGAAAAAATAGGGAGGAGCCTGCTCCATCTCTTGCTTCTTGGGATTTGATTTGTAGACCAAAAAACAAGGGTGGTCTTGGTATTTTGAACCTGGGTGCTCAAAACGTGGCTTTGCTTCTCAAGCATGCTAGTAACTTTCTCAACAGGAAAGACCTACCTTGGGTGTCATTAATTTGGGACTCATATTATCATGATGGCATGCCCCAGGGAACAACTTCTTGTGGCTCTTTTTGGTGGAAGGATATTTGTAAGATCTTGCAGAATTTTAGGGACTGCTCCTGGGTGCAGGTCAATGCTGGGGACACTGCTCTCTTTTGGTCTGATAACTGGAATCTTGGCAATGAAGTTTCTAGTTGCAGTCTAGATTCCCAAGATTATTCTCTTTTGCCAAGGATCCATGGATTTCTGTTAAGGTCATCTTCGATTCAATTGACTTGTACCAACACTTTCACCTACCTTTGTCTGCTCAAGCTTTTGATGAGCTAAACTTGATAAGAAGTATGTTGGTCTCCTATACAAGAGATGACGCTTGTAAGGATTTATGGTTCTGGCAGGGCTCTTCAAAGGTTTACAAACCTAAGCTGTTCTATGGTCATGTTTTTCAGAATGAAACATTTAACCACTTGCTGTGCTGGATCTGGAAATCCTCTTGCACTACCAAGATCAAGGTTTTTGCATGGATGCTCATCATGGATAGACTCAACACTAAGGATATGGTTGATAGAAGGCACTGGCACATGGATGATGGTGTTACTTGCAGGCTATGCCCCCTTCAAGTGAGAGAAACCAGAGACCATCTCTTCTTCAACTGCAATTTCAGTGTCAGAGTTTGGAATTATTTGCAGATCGATTGGTCGGCTGGAACTTCAATGTCTGACCTAGTCATCCAGGCAAGGAGAAGTTTTGATAAGCCCTTTTTCAATGAAGTAGTATTTATTGCCTGCTGGAATATCTGGATCATCAGAAATGCCACAGTGTTCAAAGGTGAGAGGGCAAGTTTCAACAAATGGAGAGGAGCTTTCAGGCATGACATTACTCTGATGCAGCATCGAATCAAATCTGGATACAAGGATGAGTTACTCAAGTGGATCTCTTTCTTGCCACCTTAAGTTTTAGCCTTTTTATTTTATTTTGTTTTTCTCCTCTCCTTTCGGTTACCTCTTGTAATCATATTGTTGTAACTGTCGTCTGGCTTTAATAAAGTTTTGATATGCTGTGGGGGTTTTCCCCACAGTTCACAGTCAAAAAAAATTTGTGGTCTCAGCTGGAATGCTGAACTGAACCATGCAGTGTACTGACCAGGTGAAATTCTTGTGCATTCCACTAAATTTAAGCACCGCTATTTGCAGAAATAAGAAAACCACAATGCCTCTTGTCCGCGCACCTGTCCAAAAAACCGCCGTGCAGCCATGCCAGCTAGTCCTCAGCCCAGGGATGAACTGGTAGAAAGTGCATTCCGGACTAGGATGCAGTTGTTTTCGCTCGTCCCTGCACTGCAATCAGGAAGTAAAACGTACGAATCAGCTTCTTTTAGATTGCGTTGGTCATTGTACCTTAGTTACTACCAATGTAGGGATACCTTGAAGATGGGAGGTTAGACGATGGCAACGAGGGATAGCCATCTCATTTTGCGCAGTTGTACTAAAACTGAGGTGTGTGCTTTTGATTGCGCGGATAGAAACGATACGGAGACAGACATCCCAAAACGATATGGAGACAGACATCCCTGTTTGCGCAAATATGAAATACGATTATTTAAACAGTGACAGATATTACTACTTTCCCCCGTTTCCTCTTAGAACCAAGTCCTAGATTCATGCTACAGCTTTCCCACTTCCTTCCCTGTTTGAACCAACGCTTTGAGTTGACTTTATGAACTAGCTTTACTTCTAATAATAGTAGAAGTCTAGGTGGCTTTGGAACAGCGGACAGAAGTAGAAAAGGATCCACGCGAAGGGGGAAGAGCTGGGGCAGTAGAGCAAGGTAGGTTTCAAAGGAATATATACCTGAGGGTCGTCGACATGTGGGAAAGACAGCGTCGGGCGGCCGCATCTTGGCCACAATACCGCAGGGAGGAAGAAGGGGTCAGAGGCCCTCCCGAGCCGGCGCTCTCTCGGAGAGAACGGCACGGCCACCGATCGGGACGCATGGGCAGCTGTTTGTCTCCTCCCTCGCCACCGACGACAGCGTGAACAATGCACCTACACCCTTGCCCCGGTCGAGGTTGTCCGGCCGGATTTGTGACCAGCCATGAGTTGAGAGAGAGAGAGAGAGAGAGTGGCCACCTATGTCTTGCTTAGATCTGAAGAGCATGAGAGAGTGAACGAGAGGAACCCTAGTAAAGCAAGCGCTAAGGCTCCTGCTTTTATATATAGTGGAGTGATTTTGTTGTACCAGCTTCAAAAAAATGCGCTCCTACGTGTACCCACGAGTGGGTGTGAGAGAACTAGTGCGTGCGTGCACCGCTTCTCTTCGTGAGAGTACAATATACTATGCCCAAAGAACATTTGCCGCAAGAGTAATAGTATAAGTGTGTGACGTGTGAGCTAAAATAAAATGTGTGCGCCGTCTTTTGTTTTTTAGCAGTTCTGAGGGTAGGGTGTGAAAAGCACATATGTGCGTGACGTCTACCTACAGATAGACGGTGGGTGCAACGTGCGAGTGTGCGAGAGGACTCGGGGGAGTCGTGACTCGTGAGGGTGCATGTGCGTGAGAGAGAGGGGGGCACGTATGAATGCAATGCATGTGTTCGTCACTCATTATCCGACAATCGTTCGCCACAAGCCTTTTCCTGACGAACGCCGTAAGAACCGTTAGATCGGCATCTGACAGTGTCAGTTTTGCCATGTCATTTAACAGAACAGCCACTCCTCCTACACACAAATCTTCCACGTGAGTGTTAGCAACTTCCGTATGCTCCCTCCGTTCAGAAATGCAGTGCATATAGCTTTATTGAAAATTCGAACCTCGCAAACTTTTACCGAGTTTTCGTGTACCAAATTGCACATGTAGAATACCCTGTATATATCATTTCATTCATCTTCGAGAGGTAACTATAAAAATGGGTGAGGAGTCTACAAAGAAAGACCATCGTATCACCCGCAGCAATTTCAACCATCCTTTAGTGTCGAGGAATATCATAGGAACTCTATATGATATGATTTTTATAGGATTTTTTTCCTTTAGAGCCAATTGGTTCATAGGAATAGATTCATATACTCTACATTTCAAAGGAAATAAACATGATATCATTTCTATAGCTTTAGAGCCACTTGGTTCATATGATGGATTCCTATACTCCCTTAATTTCAAAGGAAAATAAACATTAGCGTATATTCAATAGAAAAGTTCCTATGATATGAACAAAATTAAATCTCTTTACTAATCCCTCCTCATAGGAATTGAGATACATGTCATCTCTAGATTCAATAGAAAAAGTTCCTATGATGTGAACCAAATGACATCCCTTTTCCAATCCCTACTCATAGGAATTGAGATGCTCCATGTCATCTCTTTCCCTACAACTTCCATGTATACATCTTCTATTCCTAAATAGATACTACAACCCACTAGTAGCTTTTTCCCAAAACATGCAACTATGGCACAAGAACTATATAGTGTGCCAATAACTTTGAAAGATGGTCACTGGATGAAGCTAACCCGACAGTGCAGATATGGGCAAATCCGAGCACTACTGGCCGTTGGATATCATCAACATTCCACCAGATCTGCCACATGTACAATTTAGAACACTGCATGGTTGAACTTAAGCATAATGCGCAAACCTCAAAACACAAGCACTTCTCCTTTGTTATTGAATCTTATGTATCATAATTGATTTTTTTTCTAAATGAATTGCCATTATTTGTTTTTTAATTTATGATTTACAATGCACAACCCCATGAATCTTAACATTTTTATAAAACTAATTGATTTTGAATGAGATGAACTATACGAACTAAACGAACATCTACATCATGCATATATGACTCAAAGCTTTACATGCTATAGTGTGTATTTATTCATAATTTAGTTTCGAAATCTCATGCATTCAATACATGTGTACCTTACTAGTTTTGAGTAGAGTAGCAAATTTCACGCGGCCCCGGGTATATCAAAATGAAGGGCCCCATGCATCATTGCTTTTCGGTCGAACCTACATCCACAATTTTTTGTACGTACTATATCTTCACTGGTCCCCGAACCCAAAATGCTGCCTCGTTCCCGTAAAACCAAGCGGCCCACACATATTTAAGGCGTCGACTCGAACCCGTTTACTACGATGTGGCCCCGCAAGCCGTCGTACTCCTACAAACCCTACCGCTGCACTCATCATCGGTTTTCTTCAAGAGGACGAGGGAGAAGACGATTTGTAGTGGAGGAGCTTTCAAAAAAAGGATTTGTAGTGGAGACCCCTACCCTAGGGTGCCCTAGGTAGCTGCCGCACACATCATTGTTTTCTCTTTTCTTTATGCTCTTCCGTGCTAGAGTGAAATGATGGTTGCTTCGTCCGTCCAGCTTAATGCGAGAAAGGTGGGGCTTTGTGATTTGACCCCTCATCGCTCATTTTCTACTACTGCGGCACTACGACTGGGGTGCCTCCAATTCCAACCGCTGCTCCGAACTGTAATTTGATGCACCGCACGTGGAACAAGACGGTGGATGAGCCACATGTCTGCCAAAAGGGTCCTATAACGCCCCGGATTCGATGCGCCAGGTGTCTTCTAGTTATTCGTCGTTGTTGCCATGTCATTTTCTTGCGTGCTGCATTTTGCCATGTCATCATCTCCATTTCATCTGCATGTTTTTCAAGACTTGCATCCGTTCGGGTTCCCCCGGTTCTCTTAGTTGTCCGTTCAGAGTCTAGCCACATTCGGACCGCGCCCATCACCCCTCGCAGACCTTGTTTCGTGAGCGGGATAAAAACGTTCTCGGAATGGACCGAGATTTGCCGAGTGGCCTTGGTATATCACCGGTAGACCGCCCGTCAAATTTCGTTCCATTTGGAGGTCGTTTGATGCCCCAACGGTTAACCGCGTAGCCTGAAACCCCCTTCTCTTTGCAACCCATACCCTCTTCACCTGCCCATTAGCCCATCCAAACCCTCTACATGCTCTCGGTCGTTCTATCACAATCGTGTGGGCGAAAACCGCACCTCATTTCGACTCTCCTAGCTCCCTCTACCTATAAATATGTGCAACCCTCTCCAAATCCCGGATGAACCCTAGCATTTTCCCCTTGGGCCGCCGGACAGTCTCTCCTCCACCGACGGACATGTCCGCCCCGCTCCCCCTCCAACCGCGCGCCGCCACGTGACGAGCCGCGCCCCACTTTGCCGCGCCCCGCACCGCCGGCCCGCGAGCCCGCCGCGGGCATGCCCGGCCCGAACCGGCGCCGCCGCCGCCCAGTCTCCCCCTCGTCCGCGCCCGCGCCCGCGCGCGTCGGCCGCTGCCCGTCCCGCACCGTCCTGTCCCGGGTTGACTTTTTCGCGAGGGTATATTTCCACCAAGTCCCTGAGTTTTGAACATTCTGGTGCATTATTCATCATGCCATAACTTCTTGTGTGCTGCTCCGTTTTGTGCGTGTAATATATCAAAATGTTCATCATGAGATGCTATTTATTTGATTCCCTTGTGCCATGCTTGTTTGAGATAATCTTGATGCTCAGATCATCGTTGCAAGAGTGCTATATGATGTTAACTGTTGTCTGTTATCAGAACTTGATAATTTGTCTTTTTCGTTGAATTTTGGGTGGGCATCCTATGAGCTTGATGTCTACATGTGTTTTGAGATATGTCATGCCATCTTTACAGTGGTCCTATCCATATATTTCTTTGTGCCTGTTGGTGAGTGCATCAAGCTCGTGAAGTAGGGTACTTGCTGTTACTGTTTTTCTAGGCTGAATCTGTTATATCACGATGCTATGTAAACCTGCTGCTACAAGTCATTCTATGCACAATCTGGAGATGTTCACTAAGGATGTTTTGTTGTAAATGTCATGCTCTATCCATTAATGCCCCTGGTTGCATTTATAGCTTGCTTTATCTTGTTGTAATCTTGCTCTCAATTTGCTAAATAATGTTGTTGTCAGCCCGTTAACATTAAGTTCAGTTTTTCCATGAGCTTTGCTAGTGATCCAAGCACCCTATGAACTTTATCTTGCCATTCTTAGCTTCAAAAACATGTATTCTTACTGTTGGTTTCCTTTTCATGCCATGTATTGCTCTGCGGTGAGTTGCAAAATCTCACCAACATGCCTACTTATTGTTGTTCCTGCCATGTCTGAATCTGTCATATCATTTGCCATGTTTGCATAGATGCTACCATCTTTTCTGTTGATCTTTGGAATAAGTTAAGTAAGGGAGTTTTGTTCTTTATCTTTATTATTCCCATGCCCTGCCTTTGGTTGCCATGATAAGTTCAAGTAGCATGATGTTTGATAGCTCTAAACATTGCAACCTGATGTTATTTCTCCTAAGTCTGTGAACCTGTTATTATTTGCAATCTTTCCATGTCCTTTTGAGCATGTTATAATGTTTTCTGGAGATAGCTCAGTGTTCATGTTTTGTAATGATTTACCTGTACTTCATTCCCATGCCTTTTGTTCTTATGTTGAGGTGCTGTAGCATATTGTTTTGATGCTTGCTAGATGCCTAGTTGCTGTTTTGGACAAATTATTGCTATATCTTGTTTCATGTGTATGTGTTGAACCGTTGCTCCGTTTTGAGTGTGCTCTATATGAAACTTTCTTGATTTTGCATGAGGTTTCATATTATCATGTGCATACATGTTTTGAGAGTGTTTGCTTGATGTTTGTATGCATTTTGCAACAATGCCATGTTTAACTTGTTTTGCTCATATCTTCTAGGTCGTAGCTCCGAACTAAATTAACTTTATATGTAACTTGACTAGAATTTCGTGTAGATCATCTTGGTGCATCTTAACTTGCTGTTTAACAACTTGAACATAAGGTTTATTCAGTTCTGTACCAATTTCTAAATTTGCATATGAGGACTTACCGGAATTGTTATATGTTGTTTCCAGCCTCATTTAACCTTGCTTTGATGTGTTGTTCTTATATGCATCATCTCTTGCCATGAGTAACTTCGTGTAGCCTTGTCATACATCATACTTGGTTGTGCGTCATGCCTTGTCTATGTGTTGTGTGTTTACCTTGTTGTTTGCTTCTTTCCGGTTGTGCTCCTTCTCGTTAGTTCCTGTTTTGTTGCGATCGTGAGGATTCGTTCGTCTACGCTTGGTTCGGCTTCATCCGTTCGTCTTATTGATGGACTCGTTCTTCTTCCTAGCAGGATTTCAGGCAAGATGACCGCTACCCTAGATCTCACTACTATCATTGCTATGCTAGTTGCTTCGTTCTATCGCTTTGCTGCGCTACCTATCACTTGCTCTTCGAGCCTTCCAATTTGCCATGTCAGCCTCTAACCTTTTCACCCTTTCCAGCAAACCGTTGTTTGGCTATGTTAACACTTTGCTCAGCCCCTCTTATAGCATTGTTAGTTGCAGGTGAAGTTGAAGAGTGCCCCATGGTAGACAGGATTATGTTGGGATATCACAATACCTCTTATTTAATTAATGAATCTATATACTTGGTAAAGGGTGGAAGGCTCGGCCTTATGCCCGGTGTTTTGTTCCACTCTTGCCGCCCTAGTTTCCATCATATCGGTATTATGTTCCTGGATTTTGCGTCCCTAACGCGGTTGGGTGATTTATGGGACTCTCTTGACAGTTCACTTTGAATAAAACTCCTCCAGCAAGGCCCAAACTTGGTTTTACCATTTGCCTCACCACCACCTACTTTTCCCTTGGGAATCACGCTCTCGAGGGTCATCTTTATTCAGCCCCGCGGGCCAATGCTTCTCTAAGTGTTGGTTCGAACTAGAGCCACTTGCAGCTCCACCTCGGGGAAACTTGAGGGCTGGTTTTAGTTGTACGTAGTGTTCATCTGGTGTTGTCCTGAGAACGAGATATGTGCAGCTCCTATCGGGATGTCGGCGCATTGGGCGATCTTGCAGTCTTGTTTTACCATTGTCGAAATGTCTTGTAAACCGGGATTCCGAGACTGATCGGGTATTTCTGGGAGAAGGAATATCCTTCATTGACCGTGAGAGCTTGTGATGGGCTAAGTTGGGACACCCCTGCAGGGTATAAACTTTCGAGAGCCGTGCCCGCGGTTATGTGGCGGATGGGAATTTGTTAATGTCCGGTTGTAGATAACCTGACACTTGACTTAATTAAAACGCATCAACCGCGTGTGTAGCCGTGATGGTCTCTTCTCGGTGGAGTCCGGGAAGTGAACATGGTTTTGGATTATGTTTGACGTAAGTAGGAGCTCAGGATCACTTCTTGATCATTGCTAGCTTCACAACCATTCCGTTGTTTCTCTTCTCGCTCTTATTTGCGTATGGTAGCCACCATATCATGCTTAGTCGTTGCTGCAACCTCACCACTTTACCCCTTCCTTTCACTTTAAACCTTGCTAGTATTGATACCCATGGTAATGGGATTGCTGTGTCCTCGTGGCTCACAGATTACTACAACAATAGTTGCAGGTACAGGTTATGCGATGATCATGACGTGAGAGCGATGTTAGCTTGTTTTGGATTTCTTGTTCTGCTTCTTCTTCGATCAGGGGATAGGTTCCAGGTCGGCAGCCTAGGCTAGCAGGGTGGATGTCGTTTGAGTTTCTGTTTGTGTTCCATCCGTAGTCGGATGGCGCTCTCATGTAAGATGATGTTGTATTCGTGTGGCATTATATGCCTTTTGTATGTATCCCCATCTATTATGTAATGTTGATGTAATGATATCAACCTTGCAAAAGCGTCTCCAATATGCGCTTCTATCCTTGGTGGGACCTTCGAGTTCCTTTAGGATAGGGTCGCATATTGGGCGTGACAGGTCTTGTTAAGTGTGTCGCCATTTCGTGTGCGGACTGACCCTGCTTGAGTTTCTACGCCAACACGACAGGAGCAGCCTACCACTTGGTTTTGCTCCCTGGTGAATCCCGACTATATTGATCTAAAAAGATACGTGCTGAACTACCCTCTCCGTCTCGGTTTTTTATTTGTAGGCGTCTCGGTTTATAGGGCCTGCACGTAGTTCTAGGTCATCCATTTGACTAACTAAATATGAGTTACTATGTCACAAAAAGTATATCATTGGATTCTTATTGGTTGATATGTGAAGAAACAAGAAACGAGGTAGAAGTTAATGCACCACGCCTTAGTATTTTGGGATTATTTGGTTTTCGTAAGATGACTTAGTCACCTAGACGGAGGGAGTAGTTGTATTTAAAAGTCGAGGGCGGGGCTTTTCCTGCGCGGTAGGCGGAGCAGTTCCGCCTAGTCGGTTCAACAGAGACGCGAGAAGACAAGAGAGTAGGCTGCTGCAAATATAGGGTTGTGTGATTTGATAGCAAATTACTACTGGACAGGTGGGGCCCCGTGATTTGACTTGCCATTATCATTTTAACTGCGGCGCTACGACCGGCGTGAGTCTCCCGATTCCTGACCACCTCCATACAGGTGCCTCTCCCAATGCTCCACCATGTAGTAGAGGCTGGCTCTTGCATGAGAGCCCACTTCTCCACTTTTTCCTTGCCTCTCTTTCCTCCACATATGCAAAAATGCCATGTAAAGCACACTATTGTACTTACTTGCTCCTACAGGTGCTTAAGCTTGCCACATAGGCATAAATTATGATGTGGCAAGTTAATCAAGAAGAGAGAGACTAGTTTGGTGACCCAAGGAAGAAACGGTGCTAAGCGCGTTTACCTAGGTGAAAAGACAATTTTGAGTCTATAGCTAATTAAATGAAGCAAACTTAGCAACACCATTTCATTGGAAGAGGTCACTCCTTGGCAAATGCAATAAATACTAGTACTCCCTGTGTCCCATAATATAAGAATGTTTTTGACACTACACTAGTGTCAAAAACGTTCTTATATTATGGGACGGAGGGAGTACAAAGAAAGAGATAGAGAGGAGTAAAAAAATACACTTATAGCCAACCTTATAGCCAACCTTGTTGTAGTATGAGTGACTATGTCATGACTATGTATGACATGCCAACATGAGATAGCCTAACGCACCATGTTAAACCTCCAAGGGCGCGACCGCACGAGCGACGCGACGGTCGTGGTAGGCGCGACCATGATACGGGCTGCTGGCAGCCCTTGGATCTGAGATCAAACGGTCGCATGCTAAGTTGCTGAAAATTTGCAGAATAACCCTCCAAGATAGGATATTCACCCATAGGTCTAGAATCACGCCATGCAACCATTCGATCTCAGATCCAAGGGCTCTCGGAATCCTGTATCATGGGAGAATGAAAGCCACTACCCTGCCGTTCGCATGCTGGCAGTTCGCTCCTACTCGTCCCCGCACGTCCTTTAATACTACGGCGGTTCGCTCCTAGTCGTCCCGTCCATTCACATTACGACAGTTCCACTAATCCTAATCCCCCTCCCAAATCCATGGCGTCCCAAATCTCCCCAATCGACGGTGAGTACAAGGTTAGAACCATCACCGGTGATGAGTTCGATGTCATCTACACCCGTACTTCCACGACGGTGAAAGGATGCCTTTCTCGCTTCAGACGCATGTTCGAAAACTCAGATGATGAGTGGGTCGCTGGGCTAGATTTTGAGTACACCACAGTCCTGGGACGAGAGAAGGATCTAAAGGACGAAGAGAGGAAGAAGCCCCCCATGATCCAGGTTTGCGTACATTGGCTACCACATATGCCATACCGACGTTGAGTGCCAGGATTTTAAGAACTTCCTCAAGGACAAAACAGTGAAATTCGTTACTGTAGACTTTAAGAACGACAAAGAAGTCCTGGGTCGGATAGGCCTCGTTGTAGGCAACCCCTTCGACCTCTAGAAGAATCGGGTGGTGCCCTCTCGTCAGCCCGCAATGCTGACCCTGGCAGGAGCCATGGTTCATCCTTCATACCGTAAACTGGAGAAACCTCATTACACGTTTCATCGTCATGCATGGCAGTGGAATGTACTAGATATAGACCACATCCACTATGTTGTAATGGATGGCTACCTTTGTTTCAATACCTACAAGGGTTGGATGAAGTGCAACAGCCAAGTTGGCGGTTCAAGCAAAGAAGTATCGGCCAAGAGGAAGAGGGACAAGGACGAAGTCGAGGACATGGACGAGGACTCCGAGTAAGGTGGCAGTGTCGTTGCTGATGGTGGTTCTAAACTTCTAATGCAGTGTCTACCGGATTAGTTGCATAGTTTAATTTTAGGTGTGCTTAGTTTAATTTGAGGGGTGTGTTGTGCTGAGCCCCCAGCAGAACTATGTTATGTTTCTTCTTGTTACTTTAACTCTTCAGTATGTACATACTACTAGTATTTCTTTAATAGAATTTAGCACCCCAATTAAGGATGTACTAGCTTTTTTAATAGTACTATATGCATAATTTGGCGACGAGCGCTCTCAATATGTACCACCTTTTTTTAATTTCAATTTTTGCTCCATGGCACAATCCATTGATAGTACTACTATACAAAAGTATACATTTTTTAAAAGGCTAGAGTACTGTTCATCACACATATATATAGCCAGTTAAATTCTCAACCTAGAACAACGTGCATGCCATGTAGTAAACCGATATGAAGGAAGTATAGTAAAAATGAGGTGATTTTACCGAGCGATCGGCAGGGGAGCATGGCCTGTCATGCGGTCCCACCTGTCATGATGTACCAAGGCAACGCGCGTGTACCTCTTGAGGCAGAAGCAATACTAGTACGTGGTTTGAGATGATGTCAAACCGAAGTGTGAAATAATGGTTGCTTCATCCGTCTGGGAAGGTGCGGCATTGTGATTTGATGTCTCATTGCTCATTACTACTACTGGGTCGGTACGAGCGGGGTGCATCCCCCTGCTGTTCTGCACTGTTATTTGGTGCTTGACACGTCGACCTGATTGCTATATGTCCCACATGTCGGTGACAGGAAGTACATAATTCATGAAAGGGAGCGTCGATAGAGGAGTATACTACAGAATTCATGAAAGGGAGCGACTTAGTGTTGGAAAAATCTGTTTTTACGGAGTATGTACCCACTAGGGTTTATAGGGCTCATCTAAAAAACATTCGTTTTTCCGTTTGATAAGTATCAATTCTACTATACTAGTAGTAGTAGTACCATTACATGCTAGATTTTGAGGTGCGTTAGATCACCCTACGCAAGCAGTGTCAAGAGGAAACTATCCAATGCATGTACAAGTTCATGGAAATTTAGTGGTCATTCATGCATTCGTTCTAATTAATGCCTCGGTAAACGTAACTTCTTGAGAAAAACGAGTGTACTGTGCAAACTATGAAATTAGTTCGACCACTCACTGTCTACCTTGGTTGGAGAGATTTTGAAATTGAACCATAAACTGGAAAGGAGGAAGTAGTAACTTTTGTCTCGATTACTATTTGTGGCCTTGTATAGATGCAAAATGTATATTTTTATAGTGGCCTTGTATAAGTAAATGGAGGGAGTACTAACCAAAGTACGTTGTAGGGATGAGGAGTAAACGGAGGGAGTAGTAAAATTTTCTCCTCGTGCTGCGAGCCACCGCGCACGTGGGCGAGGGAGCGGGTGTAAAGGCGTACAGTAGTAGTAAGCTTCACCTCATCCTGCGAGCCACCGCACCCGTAGGCGGGGGAGACGGTGTACTAAGCAAACTTCTCCTCATTCTGTGAGTTGACGGGACACATCAAAAGTACTCCAGTGTATAGAGCCTTGCCTCTAAGGTAGGCCCCACATGGTTTGCCTCTTTTTTTAATTTAACATAACACGTCAAGTTGCAATTTGTTTGTTCAGCCGTGGTAGACGATCCTCCCTCCACCAAGTGGACAACCAGTACACGTGCCAAATTACCACGTGGGCTTCCTTTTTCGTAAAGAAATGAGCTCCACCGTGTACCCGCGTGGGTGTGGTTGCGAAAGAGACCGGAGTACGTGCGCCGTGCGTGCACCTCTTCTCTTCGTGCACGTCCCCCACCTACGTGGGTGTGTGAGAGAGAGATACAAACCTAGACATAATGCGTCGTCCATCCCCATGCCTCCGCCCAGTCCGACCACCAGTCACCACCATGGCACCACACCCCACTCCTCCTCACCTTATCTCTCATATTTCTCCCTCCATTTTTATATACAAAGGGCCAGTATCAAAATTACAATTTGCAGATATACAAGGCCGCTAACACTAATAGATGCAATATTAATGGTGTTTGCCTCGTGGTACTAGCAAAGGAGGACATTAATTATCCCTTGCATGCATGCGGGAGTTTGTAAAAAAATGCATCTTGATGTTCCATGCAATGCACGGGCATCTTGCTAGTCCATGAAAACAACACATGGCAAAATTCCACAGAGAACGAGGGATTTGAATCTGTTGGGAGGGGTTGTTTGGATCTTGCCCGGGGTAGCCAAAATATTGGCGACCCTTTTGTCCACCGGTGCCTTTGCCACCGATGTACGAGGAATGGCTCGGGTGCTCATGCTATCATGCATCCTCCAGCGCGCACGTTGGAGATGAGCTCGCACGAGCTGTGTTTTTTTTGTCCCACAACGCCGCCCGAGCCGCCCGCTGACCGACCGGCGACCCACAAATTACGCCATCCAACCGTAGCCGCACACAGACAACAACTCAACCAACCGGAGGAAATTCACGCAAACACGTAGACAAACTGATATTTCATATAAACAACAACGGAAATCATATAAAATACTGGATTTTCACACAAACATGACGAATTTCATTACATTCAAATGAACTACGCGGTGCTAGTTCTGGACAGCACATGTATATAATACCTGGCCTAAATTGTCGCCCGTCGATCTATTTGTGTTCCTCATGTCCGGCGGCACGATCATCGGGCTACCGGGAGCCCCGGAGATATATGCTTCAGCACAAAGGATGGCTCGCTTCCCCACTACCCAACTGATATCATTGGCTGGTGCCAAAGATGATGGTGGCCGACACCAGTTCGAGTTCATCACCGGCCACTACTTCACCATGGCCGGCACCGGCTCGAGTTCATCCTAACATTCCCCTCTTTCGTGGAGCCCATGCGGGGTCGATGGAGGTCCTCGTAACAAAAGGATCCTGCAAGACACCTGTTGTGTACACCGACGTCGCCTCCGCGGTGGCCTTCATGGGACCCAAGCGGCGGCGGCCTCCCGTGTTCTACTTCTCCTCGATGATGGCGGCGGACACGGAGGCGCTGGCCACTGACTCGTCGCTCTCCGTGCACCCGGCTTCTATTGCTGCTTGCATGGCGCGGCCGCCAGCATGGGAGTCTCGGCCACAGAAACGGGAGACGCGGTACGAGGCGGCGTCGTGGACGACAGCAACGACGCCCGTGCGCCGCTCCTCGTCGAGCTGGCCTGGAGCGGCGATTGCTGAACCGCACGCCGGCTTGGGGCGGCAACTGGCTCCATTAGGCGAGGGGAGGGAGGGGGATCAGCGAGCTGCATAGCTCGTATCCGGCGAGTTACCCAGCCGGCTTGGATGCGGAATAACTACTCTTTGTAAGCCATTGTAAGAGTGGACAAAATGGTGGAGGAGATAGGGGAGCGGGGAGGTGTGTGATTCTTGGCCGGCGTTTGGCCTCGTTTAAATAGGAGATTAAATAGACGGCGTACGGGAGGAGCTCGGCCGGCGTTGCGTTTAACGCCGGCCCGGTCATGAACGGACGTGTGTCCAGAGTGGGTTTCTCGGCTTCCACACGGGCGGGTTTCATGGAGGCGTTTGAATGCGGCACGGAGGCGTGTTCAGCCGGGCGTGCCGCCAGTGGTGCCCTCGACTCTGACCTAGGGCACCGCACCGTTCTTCCACTGATGTGTGGGCTCTTTGGGTGCATCGCCTACATGTCTGTGACCCAACGCAGGCAGCACACAGTAGAGGAACCTTTGGTGGGCCAGGGCGGTTAGAAGCGGGCATTTCATAAACCGATGATTGTTCATTGAGTGTGACGTCATCTTTTTCATGTAGTTAAGCCTACTATGTTGATGGCCCATTCGATACGTTGTGATTCATAAAGACCGCTGCAAACATCAATGTTCTGCTTATCACACATAAGATTTATTAATACCCGTAACAATCCATGTCCTTAAAAAGGGTGCATGCACGTATAGGTTGAGCATGTGTCTTGCGTCATGTGTTGTGTGCATGCAGGCGTGCGAGTGTTGCGTGCGTGCAAGGGTGCGTTTATGTGTTGCATTCATGGGTGCATACGTGCGTGTGTTCGTCAGTGCATGTGTACGTGTCAGTGTTGCACGCCAGCATGCGTGCGTGTGTACGTTATGTGTACGTGTTAGTGTTGCATGCCTACATGCGTGCGTGTCTTACGTGCGTGCATGTGTACGTGCGGGATGAGACTACACGTGAGTGGACTGACTTTTTCATCTCTGGCCATTAGATTTTCCAGCCGTTGGATACGAAATCAAGGGCCTCCAGTTTATCATCAAACTCCACCCCCCCTGAGCCGCCAGCCGCCACCGGTCGAACCTCCCGCGCCCGCCGCCCGCGGCCGGCCTGCCCTCCCCAAAACCACTCCCCACCGCCGATCCGCCGTCGCACCGGCCATCCCTCTAGCCCCCCCTGGGCGCCGAGCTTTTTCTCCGGGGATCCCCACCCCACCGCCCAATGAATGCCCCCCCAACCGCCGGTGACTGCCAACCAGAGGTCTCATGACTTAGAATACCCACCAACGACTAGTTTATTACCATTTCTGTCCTTCATATACACGCTGACGGGTGGGCCCTATGGTAATGTGCGCTGCTGAATGTGGACCGTTTGACTGGTCAATTGATCATGTTATCAACAAATTACGGAGCTGTATGGTGAGCCAATGACCGTATGATCACCCTAAAATGTACTCCTATTTTATTAGCACAGTACAGACTCAAACTACCATTTCTTTCTTTCATATACGGGCTGACAGGTGGGCCCCACGGTTACGCGCCCCGATGGTGCAACACTAGTTGTGCCGTTTGACTGGTCAATTGATTGTGTCATCAACAAAATACGGAGTTGTACGGGTGAGCCAGTGACCGTATAATCATGACATGTATTTGTTTAACACAGTACAGACGCAAGGGCTCATATATACGCGCAAGCACTCACCGCTATAAGCGCACACACTCAAACCCTACCCCTATGAGCACCTTCGAGAGAGTGGGCCAGCATATATGATCTTGAGATTTTATGAAGTCACCATAGGTGCCTCGTAGTCGAGTGAAACGTGTCCTCCCACTGAACGTACATCGCCGGAAAATATTGAAATTAACACAAGATAAATGCAAGCACTGGGACTTTAACCTTGGTGGGCTCGAGAAACCACTGTCCTCTAACGGTCCAACCATATGTTGGTTAGCACGGCAAAATGTATATGGTGACCGTGATGAGCTTATTCTGAAGTCCAGTGACCATATTGTGCTTTCACTTCAAATACAATGATCGTAAGTGTCGTCAACAAAATATGAAGCACGCATCAAATGCAAAGTCCGTCAGTGTCAACAAAAAAATATGGAGACGTATCGTGAGCTACATACCATTGTACTATTGTATATGCTTATTTTTCTTAGTGGCCGATTGCGTGTGTGGTGTGGTGGGCACATAATTTCTAGTTGTGGTGGGTCAACATGAAGACTCATGGGTCAGTTCCATCCTGCACCACATATAGGTTAGACCGAGATGTGTTATACGAAGAGCCATGTGGAGGACTCGGCGTACAACACGAAGCTACTAGAGTCGCGGGGGACTCTATCCCCACTGGTGATAAGCCGACTATATATGATTTGTAACCCTAGGCCCTTAGTATGTTATACAAGCTTGGGGGCTAGTTCATCGATAGTATACACGCACGCACAATGCCTGGTATTCATGTGTCCTTGTACGCACCCCTATCACTAATATACAGTACCAGGAGTAGGCTCTTTCTTCAATTGCAAGGGTCCGATCCGAACTAGGGTAAAACTTTGCCTCGTATTACCATCTAGCCTAATAGCCAGGGATATCCTACCGAATGATATGATGAAATCATATCTGCCAACTACTATTAGAGAGGTGTGTCGGGGGGGGGGCAATGTGTGCGAGAGAGGCCTAAAGATAATGTGCGTGCGGGAGACACGTAGGCACATATATGTGTGTATAGAGGGCTAGTAGAGACTATGCATGTGTATATATGCATGTGAGAGAAATAGTATTTTCCAACTGAGATTAGTGAAAAGAGTGGTACATAGTAGTCAGAAAGAGAGAGAGAGAAACAGAGAGAGATAGTGAGCATGTGTGAAAGAGAAATGTCGATGCATATAAAGTGTGTGCACTTATGCGTTATATAGAGAGATATATAACGCGTTTGTGGGAATGGGGCGAGGCATGGTGCATCTACGTGTAAAAGGCGGTTCTACGCATTAAATTAAAATATAAATGGCATTATTATTTTTGGATGAGATCATGAATTTTGCAAAATTGCGTATGGACGAAAATCGGTCTATCAGACACCCATACTCTATTGAGTTCTAGCATGTGCATGTGTTTATTTCGTATTATCGATCCATACAGTGAGAGCGGTTTGAAATACATGCAATGGATGCTTTTGCAATTCATATATAAACATTAATTCGTGCACTCCATGTTGTTAGTGTGAAGCACTTTATACATTTGTCACTTGCATGGATACATTCCAAATTGCTAGCTACGAAATAAAATACATGTCAAATTCAACATAAAGGGGATTTCGAAGATTCGAATTCATAGGAAGTGCATTCATCTATTTGAACCCGAGATAATGGCTTTTGTAAATCAGATGTAAAAGGGCGCATCAATCTTTGTTGTGAGTTTGAACATGCTATATATATTCATACGCATATCTAACTTTTTTTTGCAACCAATGAGATTATATCTCGAACCATGCATGAACTGAGGTAAGTTGCATATTTTTTAATATATACTCATGTACACTGTATATTCAAATGTACCCCCTCCATTCCAAAATAATCGTAGCTTTAGGATTTTCAAGAGTAAAGATTTGTGAAGTTTGACAAATCCTGAAAGTTCAATTCATGAGAACCGAAAACGTTAATGCTTCTACTCCCAAATATTGAATGAAGCGCCAAATAGGCCTCTGGTCACCCAAAACCGCGCGAGACTAATGTTTTGGTGGTAGGAAATTACTGTCCTGACTCTGGCCCGTGTAGCCTATCGGCCCGATGTCCAAAGGTCTAAACCAGGGTAGGTTTGTAACTTCACCAAGACGCCAGTCTCAACCGCCTTCGAGAAGCATTCATACGCCATGGGCGCCTAAACACCCATGCGCTCGGTCGAAATCTATCCCGCCCACATTTGGGACACCTGACATGACTGTCCTACCCCCAACCCACAATATGTCCGAAATTTTAGATGGGGGAAAAGTTTGTAACTTTCCTCAAATTTCAAACAAGCGCGTCTCAAACCGAAACATTGTTCCCCCTAAGTTCCCCGCCTCCCTCCGTTTCCCCATTCATACTCCGTGGGCGTGAAAACGCCCTCTCCACCAGCCGCAAAACCCCAGCCTCCTCCATCCTCCACCCCATAGCGGCCAATCCACCGCCGCCCTCCTCCATCACACCGGAGCCGGTACCCCGACGTCGTCGTCCAATGCAACCGCAACAACAACGCCCTCAAGGACTTAGGAGCTGAAGCCGAGGCAGAGCTGCCTCCACGATGCCGATGCCGACGTGTGCCGTACCAGAACCACTCCGACCACGCCGTCCTGTGCCTCATTGCTGCGGCTCCACTGTCGCAACCGTCCACCACACCACAGATGTTCCCGCTACGCCATCGTTCACCGCCTCGGATTTGCTTCCCCGCCGCCGACAGACGGCCACCGCACCACACTCAACAACTTTGCCATGGGTTCGTCCAAGGCTGCACCGTCCTCCACAACTTCTGGTTTCTGGCGAACAACAAGATTGTCGGAAAAACAGAAGGAGGACACAGCAGTGCCAGCAGAAAGAGGTACTCCTCTTCCCTTATTCGTGCAAATCTTACGTCTCCGCTCACACCGTATTCATCCCACGAAAGAAACTAGTTGAGCGCTTCTTAGTGCATCTTCTTCGTGATACTAAATGCACAAGGTTTCCTCCCTTTTACTATTTCACCTTTGCTAGAGGTCAGTAGCCCGCCTGGATTTCAATTCAGGGTCAGTCGAACCGCAATTAAAAGAAGCAACACCCGCTTAGGCACGCGGAGCACCTAGTCCGCCTGTTCCCCGGGGAAGCGGCGCATCGGTGTCTATCATCGGGGTGTGGGGCGCAGGAGCTGCTTG
>NC_041383.1:319325397-319375307 GCF_002162155.2 Triticum dicoccoides | reverse complement strand
GGTGCCAAGAACGGAGGTGCGGTGAGGTCGAGGGGAAGGTGTAGGCAGGGGAGGAATACTGGGCCGGTGGTCACTGGCGTTTCGAGGAAGATCGTCTACACTGACTGGCTGCAGGTAGATGAAGGCGATCTGCCCATTCTTTGTACATCGGACGGTGCAGAAAAAATGGACTGACCTATTTGCTTTCAGTCGACTATTATTTTCATAGAATCCTGTAGTAATTTAGTGTGCCATGCATGTTGTTGAGCTATCATATGTCTCCCGTCATTTATTTCTCACCGACCTGCTATCTGCTACCTTTACACTGTACTAATTGTGCACACACTTCACCCATACTCACACTATTGTTTTTTATGTATGGGTATTTCAGACGCTGATGCAGTGTTGATGAAAGCAGAAAAGAAAAGACAGAAGTCACTCCAGTGTAATTCGAAGATAAGCACTAAGCGTTTCAGCGCTCTAATGGGTGCAGTGTCGGTAGTTGGAGACAGTAAATGTAGCTCTGCAGTTGATGATCTTAATTGCCACACACAACCATCCCAGGTGCTTACTTTAACTTGGCGCTGTCAAATGTGGTTGCATGTTTCATATGGTGTCTAGCTTGTATTGCTTCCAATTTGGTTAAATTGCATCTGCTTACTTCACACATTATACCTTTGATAATGACATGCCTTCCTGTTTTTAATACATAGTACATATGTCTATTAACCATGTTCGTACATCAAAATAATGCTCTTTTGTATCCATCGTCAATCACTTATGATGAGACAGTAACTCGGGTGGTTTACTGTGAGACGCCCTACTCGTTTAAAGAGTGCAGTGTCATCCTCCCCACATGATTCTCAAGAAACAACAAGGCTAAATAAAGATAGTCAACGTAGCCCTCTAGTTGATCACCACAATTCCCCCCCACCACCATCGCAGGTGCTTGCTCTTACTTGGCAGTGTGATATGTGGTTGCATGTTGCATATGGTGTCTACCTTGTAATGCTTCTAATTAGGGTAAATTGCATCTGCTTAGTTAACACATTATACCTGTGAATATGACATGTCTTCCTGTTTTTGGTACATACTACGTCTTTCTATTAACCATGTTCTTACATCAAACTACTTTTCTTGTGTATCCCTCATCAATGCTCCTAATTTGTTAAACTGCATCTCCTTAGCTTACACATTATACATGTGAATATGACATGCCTTCCTGTTTTTGGTACGTACTACATCTGCCTATCACACCATGTTCTTACATCAAGCTACTATTCTTGTGTATCCTGCGTCTATCACTTATGATGAGACAGTCACGCGCGTGGGTTAATATGAGACACAATACTCTTATAAAGAATGCAATTTCATCCTCTCCACATCATTCTCAAGAAACAGCAAGCCTAAATGAAGATATTTAACGTTGCTCTATACCTGAAGACCGCACTTCCCCTACACCAACATCACAGGTGCTTGCTCCAACTTCGCAGTGTGATATTTGGTTGCATGTTGCATACGGTGTCTAGCTTGTAATGCTTCTAATTAGGGTAAATTGCATCTGCTTAGTTTACACACTATACCCGTGAATATGACATGCCTTCCTATTTTTCATACACACTACATCTATGTGTTAACCTTGTTCTTACATGAAACTACCTCTCTTCTGTGTCCTGCATCAATCACTTACGATGAGTCACCTTTATTCGTTGCATATTGCATATTATTTCTAGCCTGTTGCCATGTATTGCTTATAATTTGGTCAAATACATTTGTTAGGGCACCTTTTTAAGTTGGCAGAGTGATATTGGTTTCATCTTTCATACGATTTCTAGCTTGCATCGATTCTAACAAGTTCAAGCACCTTGTGCTTAGTTTACACTTTATACATCATACATGTCAATATGTCACACCGTCCTGTTTTTCATACATATTCCATCCTCCTATCATGCGGCTGCCTTACATGAAAGTAGTGTTCGTCAGTATCATGCATCAATAAGTTCTGAAGAGCAAATTTTATTCCTTTTTCTTGTGGGTTTGACTTGACAAGGCAAAATCAAGAAAGAGGAAGGAAAAGAGTAAGGAATGCAATGATGGTGGTCCTCTGCAGTAACGTAAATGGAGCATCTGTACCGATTCTCCTTGTACTGATAGTGCATTACAAGGTCCAAGTCTCCGCTCCCCTACTCCACCATCCAAGGTGCTTTCTCTAACTTGGCAGTGTGATATCTGGTTGGATGTTGCATATGGTGTCTAGCTCCTATTGCTCCTAATTTGTGTAAACTACATCTGCTTAGCTTACACATGATACATGTGAATATGACACACTTTCCTGTTTTTGGTACATACTATATCTGTCTATCACACCATGTTCTTACATGAAACTACTCTTCTTGTGTATCCTGCATCAGTCACTTATGATCGGACACCTTTAAGTTGGCAGTGTGATATTGGTTTGCCTCTTGAATATGATTTCTAGCATATATTGCTTCTAGTTTGATGAACGCCACCTATGACGAGACAGTTTTAACTTGGCAGAGTGATATTGATTGCACCTTCCATATGGTGTCTTGCAGTGTTTCTAATTTGTTGAAGTGCCTTCTGCTTAGTTACCACATCATAGGTGTGAATATGTCAAGACGTCCATTTTTTCGTACATATTCCATCCTCGTATCATGACTTTGCCTTTCATCAGAGTAGTGTTCGTCAGTATCATGCATGAATGAGTTCTGAAGAGCGAATGATATTCCTTTTTCTTGCCAGTATGACCTCACAATGCAAAATCAATAAAGCTGAAGGAAATTGGCAAGGCATTGGATGATGGTGGTCCTTCCGAGCAACTAAAACGGAAGCTCTCTACAGATTCTACTCCGTCATCCTCCCAACAAGATTCGCAAGACAACGCAAGGCTAGACAGTCAACGTAGCTGTGTAGATGATGAGCACATCTCCCCTACTCCACCATCACATGTGCTTGCTCTAACTTGGCACTATTATATGTGGTTGCATGTTGCGTATGATGTCTAGCTTGTATTGCTTCTAACTTTGTTGAATTGCATCTGCTTACTTTACACATAATGCATGTGAATATGACATGTGTTCTTGTTTCTACATCAGACTACTATTCTTGCATATTCCGCATCAGTCACTTATGATAAGGCACCTTTAAGTCGCCACTGTGATATTGGTTGTGTCTTGCATATGATTTCTAGCATGTACTGCTTCTAATTTGTTGAAACGCCATACAGTTTGAACTTGGCAGAGTGACATTGGTTGCATCTTTCATATGGTGTCTAGCTTGCAGTGCTTCTAATTTGTTGAAATGCCTTCTGCTTAGTTACCACATCATAGGTGTGAATATGTCACACCATCCTGTTTTTCATACATATTCCATCCTCGCATCATGTGTTTGCCTTTCATCTGAGTAGTGTTCGTCAGTATCATGCATGAATGAGTTCTGAAGAGCGAATTTTATTCCTTTTTCTTATTGGTTTGACTTCACAATGCAAAATCATTACAGCTGAAGGAAATTAGTCCGGCAGTGGATCATGGTGGTCCTTCGGAGCAACTCAAACAGGGGGTCTCTATAGATTCTACTCCGCCATCCTCCCAACAAGATTCGCAAGACAACACAAGGCTGGACAGTCAACGTAGCTGTGTAGATGATGAGCACATCTCCCCTACTCCACCATCATAGGTGCTTGCTCTAACTTGACACTATTATATGTGGTTGCATGTTGCGTATGATGTCTAGCTTGTATTGCTTCTAACTTGAATTGCATCTGCTTACTTTACACATAATGCCTGTGAATATGACACGTGTTCCTATTTCTAGAACATACGTGTACATGATGAGCACATCTCCCCTACTCCACCATCACAGGTGCTTGCTCTTACTTGGAACTATTATACGTGGTTGCGTTTTCTGTATGATGTCTAGTTTGTATTGCTTCTGATTATGTAGAATTGCATCTTCGTAGCTTACAACTTATACCTGCAACAATCACTTACCCATAAGACACATTTAACTTGGGACTGTGATGTAGGTTGCATCTTGCATTGTCTTCTAGCTTGTACTACTTCTAATTTCTTGAAATGGCACTTACGATGAGACACTTTTTTCCTGATAGAGTGACATTGGTTGCATGTTCATATGGTGCCTAGCTTTCATTTCTTCTAATTTTGTTTAAATGCCTTCCGCTTACTATTTTTTCATACATATTCCATCCTCCTATCGTACGTGTGAATATGAAACATTGTCTTTTTTTGTATATATTCCATCCTCCTATCCTGCGATTGCCTTACATCAAAGTAGTGTTCGTCTGCATCATGCATCAACCAGTTATGTAGAGCTAATTTTATTCATCTTCTTGTGGTTTTGACTTCATAAGGCAATATCAAAAAATAGGAAGGAAAAGAGTAAGCTAGGGGATGTTGGCGGTACTCCACACCGACGCAAATAGAAACTCTCTAGATTTGCCACTTCTACTACTAATGAAGTTGAAGTCCCAAGTCTACATGATGAGTTCATCTCCCGTACTCCACCATCGCAGGTGCTTTCTCTAAGTTGACAGTGTGATAATTGGTTTCATGTTGCATATGTTGTCTAGCATGTATTTCTTCTATTTTGATTAAATTGCACATGATGAGTTTATACGTTATACATGTGCATATGACATGGCTTTCTGTGTCTAGAATACACTGCATCTATCTATCATACCATGTTCTTACATCAAAGTACTGTTGTTGTGTATCCCGCATCAGTAACTCATGATTGGACGCTTTTAACATGGCAGTTTGATAGTGGTTGCATCTTGCATTGATTTCTATGTTGTACTGCTTCTAATTTTTCGAATTGCCACTTATGACAAGACACTTTTAACTTGGTAGAGTAATATTGGTTGTATCTTTCATATGGTGTCTAGCTTGCATTACTTCTATTTTCTTGAAAATCCTTCTGCTTAGTTAGCACATCATAGTTGTGAATATGTCATGTCGTCCTATTTTTCTTACATATTCCATCCTCATACGGTTGTCTGACATCAAAGTATTGCTTGTCTGTATCATGCATCAATGAGTTCTGAAGAGTGATTTTATTCTTTTGTGTTGTCGGTACAGCTTGACATGGCAAAGTCAAGAAAGAGCAAGGAATAATATAGTAGGGAGTGCTGTTACTCGTCGGGTGAAACGGAAAAGGTTCTGCCATCGAGATTCTGCTGGTACTTATAGTGCAGTAGAAGGTCCAAGTCCACCGGCTAAATCTACAAACACAGTATCACCTGCTCCACCAGCTGCAGCATCCACTTCAACTGTACCAGCATCTCAACCAGTTACTCGTTTGTTTGCTCCGGAACTGGCCAGTTCCCAAGCTGCCTTCACACCTAACACTACTTCCGAAGCACTGCTGACACAACAGGACTTGGCAAGATCAGATGAACCTCATGAGCATCAACACCAAGATGGTACCTGACCTAGTCAAGTTGCAGTTGCATGCTCCTTTATATGTACTCTCACAGTATGATGTACACTAACACTTTCCATATTCGTTGTTGAACTAGCATCATGGCGCAAGGGGAAACAGACATCAGGGATAATGCTTGACAGATTAACAAAATCTAAAGGAGGAATAATAGAGATCCATTTTGAGGCATGTTTAAAAAGGCCACTTGATGCTACAAAGTCAGCCAAGTTAGTATCAGAGGCAGCCGTTGCCGTTAGGTGTCATGCGCGTATCCTCCCAACGTGGATCCAGTACAGGAATGAGAAAGACAATACCCAGTTTAACACCTTCTTTAACCATTTATCCGTAAGTAATGTTATTCATCGCAATTAGTAATATTGTCTTGCTCTGTCCCATACTTTCTAGCTTCCTCCTAATAAGACTCACATTCTTTTTTCAACAGATGAGGTTCAAGTTGGATCCGAAAGATGATGCAACTAAACAAGCATGCACTCATGTTTTTCAGTCTGCTCTGCGACAGTATCGGTACCACCTTAGAAAATCTCACTTTGAAGGCAAGGATAACAATGAAATCGCCCAAACATCTCCAGTGGAATATATTACAGATGAAGACTGGACAACCATCGTTAAACACTGGCCTGATCCAAAGTATCAGGTAGGCTATATGCATTTGATCAGACCACATATTGAACTTGTATTTATGTATGTGCCTTACAAGTGTATCTTCTTCTAGGCTAACTGTTTGTAGAACAAAACCAACCGTTCTAAAGTGAAATTCCAACAGACAATAGGATCTCGTAGCTATATTGCACACTACAAGGCTCTTGTAAATAGCTGCTACTTCCTTCTTCTTTTTGTGCCATATTATCATATCTATATTGACTTGTTCCAAGTATAGAGGAAAGCCCGTGCGGACCAAAAAGAACCTGAACCAAATGCAGTGCAAATCTTCAAGGATTGCCACACCAGCAAGATGAAGGGCATGAGCACACCAGTTCAAGCTGCTGTTGTAAGTCCTTACTCCTCCTGCCTTGTACTGATTGGTACTGTGATGTGTTCATTTAACTACTTGGTTTGCATCCAATGTCAGTTACTCTGTTCACTTTTATACACAGTTGTTTTAACGTATCATGTCACCTTACATGGTTTAAAAGAGATGAAGGATATTCTTTTGGTCTTGATCTGTAATCTAGTTGTTATGTTCACGTGCGCACACAATGATAAAATAGCCTGTTTGTTTTATATCTGTTTGCCCATGATATGAATGATGTCATACTATGTTCATCCTACTTTAAACCATGTCTCTTTATCCTTAGATGTCAAGAATGTGAGGAAATAGACAATACAGTAGGCATGCTACACGGACATGTGTTCCGAAAGTGATTTTATTATGTAGTTGGCACTACAATACATGCTAATGTATTACAGTAGTTCACCAAAATAAGTTATGTATAAACATTTAACCTACTTTGTTTGAATATGTCTCATTAGTAACTTATCTGGTACACTAATCTACAAGTTCAAACTTTCAGGAAGCTATGGAACAAATGATTAAACAGCCACAACCACCTGAAGGTGACGAGGCTACTACAGGCACAATGTCACCTCTTGCTGCAGTGCGTCAGTATCTCTCCACTAACAGTGCAAAAAGCACCTTCCTACATAATTCTGGGTTGATTGTCAAGGTAACCTCATCCAAATCGCCTACTGAACAAAATATTCCTGCTAGACAGAGTGATATATCTGTGCTGCAGACACAAGTCCAATCCCTAATGGACGTTGTGACGGAAACAAGAATAGTGGTTGAGAAATGTCGTAAAGATATGAATGGTTTTGAAACCAGACTATCAGACATTCGCTTCGTTGTTCAAGAGCAATGGCGGAAAAAAGGTGGAGATCGTGCTGCTCCATCAGATTCTACAGCCTGAAACATTAGCACTCAGGCCAAATGATTTGTGCTTCTATACATCTGATGGTGCTTTTATCTGGAAGGACTGTAAACTTTATGCCAACAGGCCTTTTGTTGTATGGTCGGAATTTATTTTGTTGTGATACAACATTTATGATGCTGCCACAGGCTGTAGTAATCACGATGCTATTTTTGTATAGTGTAGGTTTATCTTAGTAATGTATTCGGCCAAAAGCTTCGTAGGAGCCCAACATGCCAACATTCGTCGGGCCCATTCCAATTGGGCTAAAAACAATTATGGGCCGAAATTGGCATGTAGCCCACTAAAAATATTTGGGCTTAAATCAGCATAAGCTTTCATATTTTTCTGGTAGGCCTGTGCCCATAGTGGGCCTTTAACAGGCCTAAACATAATTTGGGCCCTCAGTAAAAATAGGCCATTTACAGGTGTAAATATCTCGAGCCCATAAAAAACATGGGCCTTTAATAGACCGAAAGTGAGATTGGGCCCTGATTGTGCCAAATAACCCACTGGACTTAGCAGGCTGAAACGGTGGCCCATTTACGATGCGGATATTTGACAGGCCGAAATTCAGACGGGCCGTAAATGTGCCGACCTAATACATGGGCCTTTAACATGCCGGAACTTCGGTCGGGCTAGATTATCGTCATTTTTATATGGGCGTTAATGGGCCCGATATGACGTTAGGCCACATATGGCCCATGGTTTATGTCCGGCGTTAACAGGCCGAAAATGACAACAGGCCGAAAGTGGCCCAAATCTATAGTGGGCCTCTAACAGGCCGAATGACAGACATGGCCGAATATGACCCAAATCCTTCACGGTCGTTTATGGGCTGAAAGTTTTGATGGCCTGTAAATTGGCCCAAATGAAGCCGGACCTTTAACAGGCCGGAAATACATCGGGCCGTAATTTGGCCCAATTACTTAGCGGACTGTTAACGGGCCAGAAGTGACCATGGGCCGCATTAATGACAAGTTTAGACCAGGCCGTTGACGGGCCAATTTGACAGAGAATGTTGGGCCTTTAGCTGGGCCGGCCCATTATGGTCTGCAGAATCTTGTGAGCCTTTAGCTGGGCCGGCCCATTGTGGTCCGCAAAATCTTGTGGGCCTTTAGCTGGGCTGGCCCATTATGGTCCGCAAAATCATGTGAGCCTTTAGCTGGGTTGGCACATTATGGTCCGCTAAATTTTGTGGGCCTTTAGCTGGGACGGCCCATTATGTGTTGGAAATATGCCCTAGAGGCAATAATAAAAGGATTATTATTATATTTCTTTGTTCATGATAGTTGTCTTTTATTCATGCTATAATTGTATTATCCGGAAATTATAATACACGTGTGAATACTTAGACCACAACATGTCCCTAGTGAGCCTCTAGTTGACTAGCTCATTGATCAACAGATAGTCATGGTTTCCTGACTATGGACATTGGATGTCGTTGATAACGGGATCACATCATTGGGATGATGATGTGATGGACAAGACCCAATCCTAAGCATAGCACAAGATCGTGTAGTTCGTTTTGCTAGAGCTTTTCCAATGTCAAGTATCTCTTCCTTAGACCATGAGATCGTGTAACTCCCGGATACCATAGGAGTGCTTTGGGTGTACCAAACGTCACAACGTAACTGGGTGACTGTAAAGGTGCACTACAGGTATCTCCGAAAGTGTTTGTTGGGTTGACACGGATCGAGACTGGGATTTGTCACTCCATATGACGGAGAGGTATCACTGGGCCCACTCGGTAGTGGATCATCATAATGAGCTCAAAGTGACCAAGTGTCTGGTCACGGGATCATGCATTACGGTACGAGTAAAGTGACTTGCCGGTAACGAGATTGAACGAGGTATTGGGATACCGACGATCGAATCTCGGGCAAGTAACATACCGTCTGACAAAGGGAATAGTATACGGGGTTGCTTGAATCGTCGACATCGTGGTTCATCCGATGAGATCATCGAGGAGTATGTGGGAGCCAACATGGGTATCCAGATCCCGCTGTTGGTTATTGACCGGAGAGCCGTCTCGGTCATGTCTGCATGTCTCCCGAACCCGTAGGGTCTACACACTTAAGGTTCAGTGATGCTAGGGTTGTATGAATATGAGTATGCAGCAGACCGAATGTTGTTCGGAGTCCCGGATGAGATCCCGAACGTCCTGAGGAGTTCCGGAATGGTCCGTAGGTAAAGAATTATATATAGGAAGTGCTGTTTCGGCCATCGGGAAAGTTTCGGGGTCACCCGGTATTGTACCGGGACCACCGGAAGGGTCCCGGGGGTCCACCGGGTGGGGCCACCTATCCCGGAGGGCCCCGTGGGCTGAAGTGGGGAGGGAACCAGCCCCTGGTGGGCTGGTGCGCCTTCCCCTTGGGCCCCCCTGCGCCTAGGGTTGGAAACCCTAGGTGGGGGGCGCACCACTTGCCTTGGGGGGCACTCCACCCCCCTGGCCGCCGTCCCCCTTGGGAGATTGCATCTCCCAGGGCCGGCGCCCCCCTGGGGGCCTATATAAAATTGGTCAGGGGGAGGACAGCCGCACCCTGTGTCTTGGCGCCTCCCTCCCCCTACTACACCTCTTCCTCCTCCCGCAGCAGCTTGGCGAAGCCCTGCCGGAGTTCTGCTGCATCCACCACCACGCCGTTGTGCTGGTGGATCTTCATCAACCTCTCCTTCCCCCTTGCTGGATCAAGAAGGAGGAGACGTCATCTGCTCCGTACGTGTGTTGAACGTGGAGGTGCTGTCCGTTCGGCACTTGGTCATCGGTGATTTGGATCACGGCGAGTACGACTCCATCATCACCGTTCTCTTGAACGCTTCCGCACGCGATCTACAAGTGGTATGTAGATGCAATCTCTCTCCATGACTCATTGCTTAGATGAACTCATAGATGGATCTTGGTGAAACCGTAGGAAATTTTTTAATTTTCTGCAACGTTCCCAAAAGTGGCATCATGAGCTAGGTCTATGCGTAGTTCTCTATTGCACGAGTAGAACACAATTTTGTTGTGGGCGTAGATCTTATCAACTTGCTTGCCGCTACTAGTCTTTTCTTGCTTCAGGGGTATTGTGGGATGAAGCGGCCCGGACCGACCTTACGCGTACGCTTACGTGAGACAGGTTCCACCGACTGACATGCATTAGTTGCATAAGGTGGCTAGCGGGTGTCTGTCTCTCCTACTTTAGTTGGAGCGGATTAGATGAAAAGGGTCCTTATGAAGGGTAAATAGAAGTTGACAAAATCACGTTGTGGTTATTCGTAGGTAAGAAAACGTTCTTGCTAGAACCCAATTGCAGCCACGTAAAAGATGTAACAACAATTAGAGGACGTCTAACTTGTTTTTACAGCAATTGTCATGTGATGTGATATGGCAGAAGTTGTGATGAATGATGAATGATATATTATGATGTATGAGATCATGTTCTTGTAATAGGAATCACGACTTGCATGTCGATGAGTATGACAACCGGCAGGAGCCATAGGAGTTGTCTTTATTTTTGTATGACATGCGTGTCATTGAAGAACGCCATGTAAATTACTTTACTTTATTGCTAAACGCGTTAGCCATAGAAGTAGAAGTAGTCGTTGGCGTGACAACTTCATGAAGACACGATGATGGAGATCATGATGATGGAGATCATGGTGTCATGCCGGTGACGAAGATGATCATGGAGCCCCGAAGATGGAGATCGAATGAGCTATATGATATTGGCCATATCATGTCACTACTTTATATAATTGCATGTGATGTTTATTATATTTATGCATCTTGTTTACTTAGAACGACGGTAGTAAATAAGATGATCCCTTATAATAATTTCAAGAAAGTGTTCCCCCTAACTGTGCGCCATTGCTAAAGTTCGTCGTTTTGAAGCACCACGTGATGATCAGGTGTGATAGATCCTTACGTTCACATACAACGGGTGTAAGACAGTTTTACACATGCAGAAACACTTAGGGTTAACTTGACGAGCCTAGCATGTACAGACATGGCCTCGGAACACAAGAGACCGAAAAGGTCAAACATGAGTCGTATGGAAGATACGATCAACATGGAGATGTTCACCGATGATGACTAGTCCGTCTCACGTGATGATCGGACACGGCCTAGTCGACTTGGATCGTGTAACACTTAGATGACTAGAGGGATGTCAATCTGACTGGGAGTTTATTAAATAATTTGATTAGATGAACTTAATTATCATGAACTTAGTCTAAAACCTTTGCAAAATATGTCTTGTAGATCAAATGGCCAACGCTCACGTCAACATGAACTTCAACGCGTTCCTAGAGAAAACCAAGCTGAAAGATGATTGCAGCAACTATTCGGACTGGGTCCGGAACCTGAAGATCATCCTCATAGCAGCCAAGAAATATTATGTCCTAGATGCACCGCTAGGTGAAGCACCCATCCCAGAGAACCAAGACGTTATGAACACTTGGCAATCACGTGCTGATGATTACTCCCTCGTTCAGTGCGGCATGCTTTACAGCTTAGAACTGGGGCTCCAAAAGCGTTTTGAGCGGCACGGAGCATATGAGATGTTCGAGGAGCTGAAAATGGTTTTTCAAGCTCATGCCCGGGTCGAGAGATATGAAGTCTCCGACAAGTTCTATAGTTGTAAGATGGAGGAAAACAGTTCTGTCATTGACAGAATCCTTCAGTCGCTCCCACCGAGCTACAAGAGCTTTATGTTGAACTACAATATGCAGGGATGGTGAAGACCATTCCTGAAGTATTTTCAATGCTGAAGTCAGCAGAGGTTGAAATCAAGAAAGAACATCAAGTGTTGATGGTCAATAAGACCACTAAGTTCAAGAAGGGCAAG
Source organism: Triticum dicoccoides (assembly GCF_002162155.2). NCBI lineage: Eukaryota > Viridiplantae > Streptophyta > Magnoliopsida > Poales > Poaceae > Triticum > Triticum dicoccoides. The sequence goes on along the minus strand of NC_041383.1, from coordinate 319,363,111 downwards.
GGTAAGAAGAACTTCAAGAAGGACGGCAAAGATGTTGCCGCGCCCGGTAAGCCAGTTGCCGGGAAGAAGTCAAAGAATGGACCCAAGCCTTAGACTGAGTGCTTTTATTGCAAAGGGAAGGGTCACTGGAAGCGGAACTGCCCCAAATACTTAGCGGACAAGAAGGCCGGCAACACTAAAGGTATATTTGATATACATGTAATTGATGTGTACCTTACCAGTACTCGTAGTAACTCCTGGGTATTTGATACCGGTGCCATTGCTCATATTAGTAACTCACAGCAGGAGCTGCGGAATAAGCGGAGACTGGCGAAGGACGAGGTGACGATGCGCGTTAGGAATGGTTCCAAGGTCGATGGGATCGCCGTCGGCACGCTACCTCTACATTTACCTACGGGAATAGTTTTAAACCTCAATAATTGTTATTTAGTGCCAAGTTTGAGCATGAACATTGTATCTGGATCTCGTTTGATGCGAGATGGCTACTCATTTAAATCCGAGAATAATGGTTGTTCTATTTATATGAGAGATATGTTTTATGGTCATGCCCCGATGGTCAATGGTTTATTCTTAATGAATCTCGAACGTAATGTTACACATATTCATAGTGTGAATACCAAAAGATGTAAAGAGGATAACGATAGTCCCACATACTTGTGGCACTGCCGCCTTGGTCACATTGGTGTCAAGCGCATGAAGAAGCTCCATGCTGATGGACTTTTAGAGTCTCTCGATTATGAATCATTTGACACATGCGAACCATGCCTCGTGGGCAAAATGACCAAGACTCTGTTCTCCGGAACAATGGAGCGAGCAACCAACTTATTGGAAATCATACATACTGATGTGTGTGGTCCAATGAGCGTTGAGGCTCGCGGAGGATATCGTTATGTTCTCACTCTCACTGATGACTTAAGTAGATATGGGTATGTCTACTTGATGAAACACAAGTCTGAGACCTTTGAAAAGTTCAAGGAATTTCAGAATGAAGTAGAGAATCAACGTGACCGAATGATAAAATTCTTACGATCGGATCGTGGAGGAGAATATTTGAGTCATGAATTTGGTACGCACTTAAGAAAATGTGGAATCGTTTCACAACTCACGCCGCCTGGAACACATCAGCATAACGGTGTGTCCGAACGTCGTAATCGCACTCTATTGGATATGGTGCGATCTATGATGTCTCTTACCGATTTACCGCTATCATTTTGGGGATACGCTCTAGAGACAGCTACATTCACTTTAAATAGGGCACCGTCTAAATCTGTTGAGATGACACCGTATGAATTATGGTTTGGGAAGAAACCTAAGATGTCGTTTCTAAAACTTTGGGGATGCGATGCTTATGTCAAGAAACTTCAACCTGAAAAGCTCGAACCCAAGTCGGAAAATGCGTCTTCATAGGATACCCTAAGGAAACCATTGGGTATACCTTCTACCTTAGATCCGAAGGCAAGATCTTTGTTGCCAAGAACGGATCCTTTCTGGAAAAGGAGTTTCTCTCGAAAGGAGTAAGTGGGAGGAAAGTAGAACTCGATGAAGTACTACCTCTTGAACCGGAAAGTAGTGCAGCTCAGGAAAATGTTCCTGTGGTGCCTACACCGACTGGAGAGGAAATTAATGATGATGATCAAGGTACTTCGGATCAAGTTGCTACTAAACTTCGTAGGTCCACAAGGACACGTTCCACACCAGAGTGATATGGCAACCCTGTCCTGGAAATCATGTTGTTAGACAACGGTGAACCTTCGAACTATGAAGAAGCAATGGCGGGCCCAGATTCCAACAAATAGCTAGAAGCCATGCAATACGAGATAGAATCCATGTATGAAAACAAAGTATGTACCTTGACTGACTTGCCCGATGATCGGCGAGCGATAGAAAACAAATGGATCTTTAAGAACAAGACGGACGAGGATGGTAATGTCACCATCTATAAAGCTCGACTTGTCGCTAAGGTTATCGGCAAGTTCAAGGGATTGACTACGATGAGACTTTCTCTCCCGTAGCGAAGCTTAAGTCCGTCCGAATCATGTTAGCAATTGCCGCATACTATGATTATGAGATATGGCAGATGGACGTCAAAACGGCATTCCTTAACGGTTATCTTAAGGAAGAGCTGTATATAATGCAGTCGGAAGGTTTTGTCAATCCTAAGAATGCTAACAAAGTGTGCAAGCTCCAGCGATCCATTTATGGGCTGGTGCAAGCATCTCGGAGTTGGAACATTCGCTTTGATGAGATGATCAAAGCGTTTGGGTTTATGCAGACTTATGGAGAAGTCTGCGTTTACAAGAAAGTGAGTGGGAGCTCTGTAGAATTTCTCATATTATATGTAGATGACATACTTTTGATGGGAAATGATATAGAATTCTTGGACAGCATTAAGGCCTACTTGAATAAGTGTTTTTCAATGAAGGACCTTGGAGAAGCTGCTTACATATTAGGCATCAAGATCTATAGGGATAGATCGAGACGCCTCATAGGTCTTTCACAAAGCACATACCTTGATAAGATTTTGAAGTTCAAAATGGATCAGTCCAAGAAAGGGTTCTTGCCTGTACTGCAAGGTGTGAGATTGAGCTCGGCTCAATGCCCGACCACGGCAAAATATAAAGAAGAGATGAGCGTCATCCCCTATGCCTCAGCCATAGGATCTATTATGTATGCCATGCTGTGTACCAGACCTGATGTAAACCTTGCCGTAAGTTTGGTAGGAAGGTACCAAAGTAATCCCGGCAAGGAACACTGGACAGCGGTCAAGAATATCTTGAAGTACCTGAAAAGGACAAAGGACATGTTTCTCATTTATGGAGGTGACGAAGAGCTCGTCGTAAAGGGTTACGTCGACGCTAGCTTCGACACAGATCTGGATGACTCTAAGTCACAAACCGGATACATGTATATGTTGAATGGTGGAGTAGTAAGCTGGTGCAGCTGCAAGCAGAGCATCGTGGCGGGATCTAGATGTGAAGCGGAGTACATGGCAGCCTCGGAGGCAGCGCATGAAGCGATTTGGGTGAAGGAGTTCATCACCGACCTAGGAGTCATACCCAATGCGTCGGGGCCGATCAAACTTTTCTGTGACAACACTGGAGCTATTGCCCTTGCCAAGGAGCCCAGGTTTCACAAGAACACCAGGCACATCAAGCATCGTTTCAACTCCATCCGTGAAAATGTTCAAGATGGAGACATAGATATTTGCAAAGTACATACGGATCTGAATGTCGCAGATCCGTTGACTAAACCTCTTCCGCGAGCAAAACATGATCAACACCAGAACTCTATGGGTGTTCGATTCATCACAATATAACTAGATTATTGACTCTAGTGCAAGTGGGAGACTGTTGGAAATATGCCCTAGAGGCAATAATAAAAGGATTATTATTATATTTCTTTGTTCATGATAGTTGTCTTTTATTCATCCTATAATTGTATTATCTGGAAATCGTAATACACGTGTGAATACTTAGACCATAACATTTTGTTGACTAGCTCGTTGATCAACAGATAGTCATGGTTTCCTCACTATGGACATTGGATGTCGTTGATAACGGGATCACATCATTGGGATGATGATGTGATGGACAAGACCCAATCCTAAGCATAGCACAAGATCGTGTAGTTCGTTTTGCTAGAGCTTTTCCAATGTCAAGTATCTCTTCCTTAGACCATGAGATCGTGTAACTCCCGGATACCGTAGGAGTGCTTTGGGTGTGCCAAACGTCACAACGTAACTGGGTGACTATAAATGTGCACTACAGGTATCTCCGAAAGTGTTTGTTGGGTTGACACGGATCGACACTGGGATTTGTCACTCCGTATGACGGAGAGGTATCACTGGGCCCACTCGGTAGTGCATCATCATAATGAGCTCAAAGTGACCAAGTGTGTGGTCACGGGATCATGCATTACGGTACGAGTAAAGTGACTTGCCGGTAACGAGATTGAACGAGGTATTGGGATACCGACGATCGAATCTCGGGCAAGTAACATACCGTCTGACAAAGGGAATAGTATACGGGGTTGTTTGAATCCTCGACATCGTGGTTCATCCGATGAGATTATGGAGGAGTATGTGGGAGCCAACATGGGTATCCAGATCCCGCTGTTGGTTATTGACCGGAGAGCTGTCTCGGTCATGTCTGCATGTCTCCCGAACCCGTAGGGTCTACACACTTAAGGTTCGGTGACGCTAGGTTTGTATGAATATGAGTATGCAGCAGACCGAATGTTGTTCGAAGTACCGGATGAGATCCCGGACGTCACGAGGAGTTCCGTAATGGTCCGGAGGTAAAGAATTATATATAGGAAGTGTTGTTTCGGCCATCGGGAAAGTTTTGAGGTCACCGGGTATTGTACCGGGACCACCGGAAGGGTCCCGGGGGTCCACCGGGTGGGGCCACCTATCCCGGAGGGCCCCGTGGGCTGAAGTGGGGAGGGAACCAGCCCCTGGTGGGCTGGTGCGCCTCCCCCTTGGGCCCCCTGCGCCTAGGGTTGGAAACCGTAGGTGGGGGGGCGCACCACTTTCCTTGGGGGCACTCCACCCCCTGGCCGCCGCCCCCCTTGGGAGATTGCATCTCCCAGGGCCGTCGCCCCCTTGGGGGCCTATATAAAGGAGGGCAGGGGGGAGGGCAGCCGCACCCTGTGTCTTGGCGCCTCCCTCCCCCTGCTACACCTCTTCCTCCTCCCGCAGCAGCTTGGCGAAGCCCTGCCGGAGTTCTGCTGCATCCACCACCACGCCGTTGTGCTGCTGGATCTTCATCAACCTCTCCTTCCCCCTTGCTGGATCAAGAAGGAGTAGACGTCATCCGCTCCGTACGTGTGTTGAACGCGAAGGTGCTGTCCGTTCGGCACTTGGTCATCGGTGATTTGGATCACGGCGAGTACGACTCCATCATCACCGTTCTCTTGAACGCTTCTGCACGCGATCTACAAGTGGTATGTGGATGCAATCTCTCTCCCATGACTCGTTGCTTAGATGAACTCATAGATGGATCTTGGTGAAACCGTAGGAAAAATTTTAATTTTCTGCAACGTTTCCCAACATTATGGTCCGCTAAATTTTATGGGCCTTCGGTTGGGCCAGCCCATTTAAACTTTGTGGGCCACTTTTGGGCCGGTCCACGTGTCAACATATCATAGGCCCATCTCGACCGTTGGATGCCAACGCGGAGCTGACACGTGGATCCATCAGCCAATGAGAATTTTACACGTGGAAAACTGGCATTGGTCGTGGCTGTTAATGGGTTATCGGATTCAAAATCCGACCCGATAGCTTAACGGTGTTCCGTTACGGTGGATGCCACGTGTCAGTCACCCTTGACGAAAGCACTTCTGTGATGCGTGATTTATGGTCATGGAAGTGGACACTTCCGTGATGATAATTTTGGCAATGTCATGGAACACTTCTACGACAACACAGGTATAACTATCTTGATTCTGTCATAAAATCATCATGGATGTACATGCATGACCGAAAACACGACCTACTGTAACAAACATGTATCATCACGGAAGTGTATTATTTTGTAGTGAGATTAGTTGTAAATCGGGATGCAATGTTCCATCTCCTGTAAAGGGATTAGCAAGCAGTTTCTCTACCATACCCGAAGGAATTTCAAAGTAAACATTTTCAGTATGTTCAGTAGGTTGAGGAGCAACTCTTTGCTCTACTGGTCGGGGTGAAGATACCCCGAACAAGCCCCTCAAAGGATTATGTTCCATAGTAACAAGTGACAATAACAGCACACTATATAAATTTTTCCTTACCAAGTTCCACTTATCAAAGGCGCTTCACTCCCCGGCAACAGTGCCAGAAAAGAGTCTTGATGACCCACAAGTGTAGGGGATCTATCATAGTCCTTTCGATAAGTAAGGGTGTCGAACCCAATAAGGAGTAGAAGGAAATGACAAGCGGTTTTAAGTAAGGTATTCTCTGCAAGCACTGAATTATCGGTAACAGATAGTTTTGTGACAAGGTAATTTGTAACGGGTAACAAGCAATGAAAGTAAATAAGGTGCAGGAAGGTGGCCCAATCCTTTTTGTAGCAAAGGACAAGCCTGAACAAATTCTTATATAGAAAAAAGTGCTCCCGAGGACACATGGAAATTATCGTCAATCTAGTTTTCATCACGCTCATATGATTCGCGTTCGTTACTTTGATAATTTGATATGTGGGTGGACCGATGCTTGGGTACTACCCTTTGTTAGACAAGCATCCCACTTATGATTAACCCCTACTGCAAGCATCCGCAACTACAAAATAAGTATTAAGGTAAATCTAACCATAGCATGAAACATATGGATCCAAATCAGCCGCTTACGAAGCAACGCATAAACTAGGATTTAAGCTTCTGTGACTCTAGCAACCCATCATATACTTATTACTTCCCAATGTCTTCCTCTAGGCCCAAACAATGGTGAAGAGTCATGTAGTTGACATTCACATAACACCGCTAGAGGAGAGATAACATACATTTCATCAAAATATCGAACGAATACCAAATTCACATGACTACTTATAGCAAGACTTCTCCCATGTCCTCAGGAAGAAACGTAACTACTCACAAGGCATATTCATGTTCATATTTAGAGGGATATTAATATGCATTAAGGATCTGAACATACGATCTTCCCAATGTCTTCCTCTAGGATCTGAACGAATGATAAATCCTTGAATGCGCTAACCATAAATAGTTGTTTCTTTTAATGTTAGTTATTTACGTAAATGGTTCCAGATAAAGGATATTTTGTCTCAACATCTATGATTGGAACAACTTCACTGTGTTGTACAACATTTGGAATGGGTAATTTGGAACAACTGATTCAACTTAAATAATTTGACCCTATTGACAAATGATTTATTGGGTAATCTGGACTACTGTACAAAATTTAAGAGTGAAACTAATTGCACGGTTTCTAATTTTTTAGTTGGAATATTCACTGAGTAAGGTGACCTCATTCTCTGTAGCAAATAAAATAGTGATTTGGAAAATGCGTAGAAATAGTAGTAGCAAGTTAACGATCAAGTTGGAGAGAATAAGGTCTAAATGGCATCTCCCTTTTTCTAAAAGGCAAAAGATCTTAATGGCCTCATGACTGAATAAGATGTGTAGATGGAGAAACCATGCGTATGAAGTTGCTCAGTAAAACTTAACTAAATCCACTAACTTGAGGTAACAATGAAGAAAGAAGAAAGCATTCATAAAATGCAGATTCTCTCTTCTTTGAACATATTACACAACTCGACATCTTCTTGTAGGAAAGAACAAAGCAAAGAAAGAAGGATAAAATAAGAACAAAGCCATGAACAGAGCATCGAGGAATCAGTAGAACAATTTCAACTCATGCATATGCTTGCTTCCTATAATCAATGCAAATCAGAAGAATACCAATGACATAAGGATATGCATCAATAGCAAGATCAGGCGGAGAATGCTTGTGTAAAAAGAGAACACCCATTCATTTACCATTTCTATCCTCTACACTTTCACGCCTCTTCCAAAAAAAGGATGTTCACTGAATAATATAGTACTCTACTCACTGTGATAAGAATGATATTAGTTAAACACAAAATATTGTCAGGTTACTGGTTTAGCTTAAGGAACACTTTAGACCACAAAAAGAGCAGTAACACGCAGGTACCTGACTCCTCTCTATTTCCAGCTAGGCATAATTATTCCAAAGAAAGAAAGCATAAATTACTGACACACAATGTTAGCTAGGCCAATGACATATATACATATGAAACTGACACAAAGGCTAAACCGATCGACCATTACTTCTGATGTTGCCCAAAATTTCCGACAAAAAAGCATCTAAGCATGTTGAGAAAGGAATTTGACGAACTCATGAGAGAAGATATAGCGAATACACATTATTAATAGTGAAATAAGTATATAATTAGTGCAAAATTTAGTAGTGAGTTCACTCTTTCTTTACCAAACTATTATGTGAGAAGGCGTATTATATAAGGCAGAAGAAACACCAAGCAGTGTAAGAAAGTAAACCAATGTGCAGGGGCGTTCTAACTCTTAATCATGATTGTACTTGCAAGATGAATGTGCCTTCATAAGCCAAACAAAAGAGTTCCATAGAAGCAATGGGCAAAGAAACAGGACACCTAATTCGCTGAGGCTGCACTATGTTGCACCTCCCCACGGTTGACCTTCCTACTGAGCCATACTCATGTTGAAATAACCAAGTATATCACATCATTTGTGGTCCATATACCCCTGGAAAACACAGTGACATCAGTTAATGGCATACACATATTTCAAAAAAATGTGAGCATATTTTCAGTTACAATACAAACACCAACACCAAAATCAGAAGAAACAAAATTAAGAATATGGAACTGAACTTGGCACCTAATAAATTTAACAAGCCAATATATGACAACTCTTCATGTTGATATGGCAAAAAAGCAATACTTGAAACAAATTAATTTATCTGTGAAAATGACATAAGGAATGTACTCGATACAGTCGAGCATCAGATGGATTAATTCGATTCTGATATAACAATTATGCAAAAAATATAGTTCATAAAAGCATGACAAGTGAAGTGAAAGCATTGATATATCTGAACATTTCATCTTTTTACAGAGAATTAATATTTGTATGCTTTTTCTACTTGCAAAATATTTGTATTCTTTGACCATGATATATTATGTCAAAACAGAAGATGATATACTGAACTTACTGACAAGTGCCAACTTCTTGATTTATCAGAGATCGAATTGAATATAAAGGGATAATTAACAACTTATTGCTACAATGCGCGTGTACTGCATTTAGACAGCAAGTACCGATCATCAGTCCCAATAAATGATGCAAAACAGATTAACCAAATGAACTACTTACCCTCTGGCAAGGTCAGGAGCTATCTGTATACCCTGTCCTGGGATATATAGGTCAGCAATTGCATAGTACCTGTAGTGTTGTCTAGGCTAACAAGGTAAAATTATCCACTACTGAATGACCTTTCATTTTGCCTTTCTATTCATGTGCTTACAGGATAACAGATGCATTTTTTTCAACCTTATGACAATCCATATTTTTTTGAAGAGGGTTTAAATTCGTTTCCTTTGCGAGAAATGCATACATACAGTTTGGGGAAATAGGCGAACGTGGAACAATTCCTTGAAGAATTAGTAATCAAGTGTAACAAAATGCCGAGGTGAGAAAGATGGTTGGCATGTGTTTGAATCATTCAGCCTCTCATTATTTTGAGCAAATAGGCTCAAAAACGGGTATCATCTATCAGCCAGTTTAAGTGAGTTTCGTTGTGGAGTGCTCCTTGCTGTTTAGAAGTTTTTTCTTTCTAACATTTGGAAAAGGGACACATAGCTTAGGAGCACACCATAGATTCTTACTCATCCAAATAAAGGGCTTTTCTGGACTTACTCAATTATAATGTGATAGATAGATCACATACTAAGTATTTTGCCTTCAAAGAAAAAACATGAGTAATCCAAACCAAACCAAGAGCTGAGATTGTGGCGAGCACTCACCTCGACCTTGTCGAGCTTGCCCTTGTTCAGATCCTCGAAAAGGGTGAATCCAGCGGGCGTCTCAAATATCATCAACATCTCCAACCAAGCCACAACTCAACTCACCTGAATCGAAGCACAACCACACAACAAAATCAAAACAAAGACCAAAAATTGCAAAGACATGAGGAATGATCAGCATGACAATATTAGTGAGTAGTCAAATAGTCCCAAAACGATACATTGAGAAATCTATATTCGCCTTATAGTTCATAGAAGAACAAGAAACTACAACATACAAAAAATAACATATGAGTATTCAAACCTTAGTCCTATCTGGAGAAATCTTCAGTTGAACAAAGAACCAATAATATGATCCATCAAAACTAAATGATTTAACATCGACATTCTCCTGCACCACATAAATGGCACTGAATCAACAAAGCATAGTGCTTAAAAGCATAATCAAAACATGTCCACACAGAAGGACAGCAAGTTCAACATTTTCGAATGATTCGTGGATTTAGCAGTTGATAGCCAAATCACCAGCATAAATCATAGCCAAGATTATACACCTATCCACACCTCCCGCACCAAATCTTATCCCTACAGCATGAAACCCCAAACATGTGAGTAGATCTGGCCAAGAGGAAAAAGAACACACCTAAACGAAAGGGGATCGGGACACATGACAGAAAACCGGAGGCGGACGTCCCTGTGCAGCGCTGCCGCTGGCCATGCCGGTTTCCCTCGCTACCTGCTCCTCTAGTCCTCGTGCATAGAGATGAGGTCGGGTCGACCTGCTCCTTCCCCTTGTCCCCAGCTGTTGCGCTGCTAGGGGTGAAGGGAGAGAGGAGGATCGGCAACAAAGAGCAGCAAGGAGACAAAGGCGGGCGGCGGACCTCCTTCATCTCCGTCGCAGCCGCACCCCACCATGACTGGAGCTGCTCTTCTCCGGCACCGCCGTCTGTGTGCACGTACGGTAGTGTAGGGGGAGTAGGAGGCCACGGAGAGGCTCCTAGGGCGGAGGCCATGGCCAGTAGCGAGGCGGAGGGAGGGGCTGTGGGGATCGATGGGTAATGGGCTAGGGTTGTGTGGCGGCTGGTGTGGAGCAGGACGGGAGAGGATGGGATTGGGCGCGAGTGCGTGGAGCGGATTGGGAAAAGCTTTTTGCATGCGAAGATAGGCACCTCGGCCAATGAACGCATGGCGTGAGCCCATCCGTCATTGGCCAGGAAAAATTACTGTGAGATGAAAATTGGTTTTTACTGCTATGAAGATCCAAGGTCGAGACGCACCAGAAGGCAGATCGGACGCCCAACAAAGCCCCAATCGAGGGAGCTCCGTGGAGGCAAGTTGGATAGCACCCTTATAGGTTTAAGTGAGTATTTCTATCGACCAATATCATTACAGAGGAAAACCAAGTGCTACCCTTTACAAATTAAGTTGGGCGGTAAACTTACAGCCTGTCGCGCTGGTGTTGCCCCAACACACCGTCGGTGCGGCCCGCCGCACACCGAAGGGACGCACATCGGCTTGGCCATCACTGAAACGTGTGACCGCATGTAAGTAGTAGCACCAACACATGTCCGGTCCACCGTTTACCATGAACAGACGGTATGTTCGGCATGCCGCTTACCTAAACGACGAGCATCGGCTTGGTACATCACTTTTATGTTCGACCGCATGTGAGCAGTAGCAAACCGACAGGCCAAGCTCCCCCACCTACCGCGTGCCTAAAGCCGGCCTTTTATTGTAGATCATTTTAAAAATGAATATTGCACATAGGAGCGGACCATGGCAGTTGCGAACGCTCGAGTGGCAGTTTCATGGGTAGGGGAGGGGCGTGGTGTGGCAGTTTTGTAATATGCCATGTCACTTCTTTTTCTACTGCTGTGTACATGCAAGAACTGGCACCGTCGGATACATATCTTATGGTTATTGGGCGTTCGCAAGGAATATCCTCATGGCGAGATATTGACTAGTCTTTTTTTTCACACGCATTACATCGACATATATCATATCTCTCTCTCTTTCCTACACACACACCTAGCCTCTCGGGACTTCTCGCACACACCATCTCTAGCTATATAGGTCGATGCCACCCACATACACTGCGTTTAGTATGTTGTACATGAAGAGAAGAGGTGCACACACGCACTCGTCCTCTCTCGCACATGCATCTGTAGCGACAAATTGTAGTGTTCTCAACCATTCGATTGGCTCTATCATAGGTTAACGTTGCTCCTTGGCCTTGAGTTTGAAAGGTTGAAAATGTGGAGGCTCAGCTGGAGGCGCGATGCTTTAGTTAATGTGCGGGCTGCACCAACACGACAGGAGCTTGGTCTGCCTGGTGCGCAGTCCGGTGAGTACTACTACTAGTAGTACTTCTTTGATGTGTCGCGTCAACTCATAGAAGTATGCAACACTTCCTCAACAGACAAGCATATAAGCAGCTTATACTCCTTACCCAAAGCATCTTTATATCCAACCGACACCAAATATCCCTTAGACTGTTGGAAATTACTTTAACTCCTGATCTGATGTCGAAGTAATTGCTGCATCACCTCCAAAATCCACCATCTCTTAAGCTGAAGTAGACCGAGCTAACCCCTATATTAGCATATTACTAAGATAAACAGAAGGCAATGTAGAATCAGTTAGGAAGTGAGATTGTCAATCTGAATGTGGAGGGACATCGACCTCGACAACCCAACCCTGACAAACAGCATGGGTGGCACTGTGAAGAAGGTCAGCTCCTGCATGGTGACGGCGTCGGGCTCCTTGGTGCTTATCACCTCGATTTCCACCTTAACGGTGTCGGTCCTGCCTTTGGGCTCCCCGACAGGCCGTTTGCACACACCTTGGTCGCGTAGTGCGGCGGTGGGGATGACCCCGCTATGATGCAGACGGGCGACATGGCGATAGGCGCACCAATGTCGAGCACGCCGCCGACTATGAAAAATGCACGGTCGTCCTCCTCCGTGAACAGCAAGCACCATGGCTTCGACACCGAGACTTGTAGCTGGAGCACCTTGCCGTACTGGATCTTGTGCATGGGCATGGGATGCACGGTGCTGATGTGGTGGGGGAGCACCGGTGGTGGGCTTTCATAGCCATAGATGGGCATGAGTCATTTGCAGGGCTCGAGCAGACACATGCTCTGTTGATCGGCGAGCTTGTGGTAAGTGATGTAGATCCCACAGCCTTCGTGCGGGTACTCGACCCTCGCCGAGGAGAGGACAACGTCCATCGCCGTGTTCCGCACGTAGAAGCTGCCACCGCGCTCGCACCTCTGGCCATGCCGCTGGTTCCCGGGACGCTTGCCGCGGTAGTCCATGCAGGCCAGATGCCCTCCCTTGCACTGCACAAATCAATCAAACAACACATCAATGAAGAAACCTACAACTTGGTCGATCAGCCGAAAAGACGAGGTGTATTCGAACCTCGTACACTAGAGGCTTCGATGGGCGGAGGCACAAGGGGCAGTGGAGCAAGGTGAGGCCCATAGAGACCTCCATCATTGGGTCCTAATATGTCAGCATGATCTCGCCCTCCTCGTGCACCACCATCTCTTGCTTTAGGGCTGGGGCATTAGAAAGTTTTACCATCACATATTCATACTACTTCAAGGTGCATTAAATCAACACATGCAAGTGTCAAAAGGAAAGTGACAACATGCATGCATGCATTGTAATTAATGCATCGGTAAATGCAAATTAATGAAATATATCGAGTGCACTGCTTTGATGTGTCGCTCAACTCATAGAACAAGGATAAGCTTGATTACAACGCCCTCTCCCTCACCCATGAGCGTGCTGGCTCACAGGACTAGGAGGAGCTTTCACTACACGCTCTCCCTCCCACACGCGGTGGACTTGCAGCAGTTCATTCAGTGTCAGATGGCCAGAAGCATACTAGTAGTACTCGACTATAGTAGCACCAACATTGTTTGACTTCCCAAAGAGGCGGCAATTTCATGTGCAGGGGAGGTAGTGTAGTAACGTAGTCTAGGATAGCATGTACCGTGCCTCAAAGCTTAAAATCGTTGGAGTCGGCTCCAGGCTATGAGGCCGTCTTGAAGCATTATTTGATTAAAATAATCTTCTGGCCCTACCTGTCATCCTAGTGATTGTAGTTTGCACACTGATCTGGTCAAGAGAGGAGTATATATTTTAATTTGTGGTGGGGTAAATGTTAGAGGTTGCAACAAATATTATACACTATGGGTCGTTTAGCCAAGTTTAGAGGCAAGCATGTGGGTCCCACGCTATGATGTGTCGCGTCAACTCGTATTACAAGGATAAGCTTGATTAATAGTACACCCTCTCCCTCGCCCATGTGTGCGGTGGCTCGCAGACGGGGAGAAGCTTTTTCTTACTACTCCTACAAGAAGCTCTCCCTCCCCCCACCCGATGGACGGGCATTCAATAGTTGATTCGATAAGGTAGAACTACTAGTAATATCATTGTTCGACTTCTCGAAGAGGCAAAGAGCCAAGCACAACCTGAACTTGGCAATTGCGAACGCTCTCATGACAGTCTCATATGTAGGGGTGGGGCGTGGTGTGGCAGTTTTGTGTCAATTCTTTTCTATTGCAGTTTGCGTCCAATAGGTGCCACCGTCGGAAGCAGATCTTATGGTTATTGTGGAGATTGCTAGTTATAGTCATCTTACGAAACTCAAATAATCTCAAATCAAACCTGACCATGTTTCTTGTTTCTAGACATGAATATGAATCAACCAATAATAGACTTGGACCATGTATGTTTTTAATGCCTTGAGACGTACCTAGCACGGCATCCAGCAGTCAGTTCTTTGCATGCAATGGTATTAATTAGCAAATACTCACTCCGTTCCTAAATATTTGTCTTTCTGGAGATTTCAACAAGTGACTACACCGTAAATGAGTACATACGGAGCAAAATGAGTGAATCTACACCATAAATATTTAGGAATGGATGGAGTAAATATTAAGTTCTCTCGTTTTCCTCTCTGCCTTAGTCGTGGTGCACAATATTGTGTATTACTACTAACTTGTCTCTTTTTGACATGCATATACGTTGATACGACTTGAATGCCAACGAGGGAGAGGGTAGCGGTCCCCGAATGTTGAATGGTCAGTAATGCCTCATTCAATTAGCATGCAGAGGGAAGTAATTGGAGAAGCGGAATGGAGCTAGCATGTTGTGAATGCAACGCAGTTTGGACTCTTATATAAAGGCGCCCCACCACTCCAATCCATCTACTCCTAGTCTCTGCACAACACTACTCACTCCAATCCAAGACCAAGTGACTAGAAGCCACGAGCGCCCATGGCGTCGATGGACACGAGCGATAATCGACTGTGCTAGATCATGCAAGACGCCGGCCTGCTGCCCCGCACTGCATAGCATTTCCAGACGGTACTGGTGACCGCCAGCGTCATAGCCCTCGTCGACGCCAGCTTCACCTCTCGCATGGGTGAGCTGATGGTCCGCTCCATGCGCAAGTTCAGCACCGTCAAGAAACGCGCAGACAACCTTGCTGTACTCCTCCAGCCCGCGCGTCCAGGCTCCTCATTGCCTGCCACCCTCATAGGCCTTAGAGGTGACGAACTCTTTGAAGCACTGGTGGTCCTACAGTTGTCGGAGGTCGCAACAAAGAATGTGCAGCTCGAGGCCGCGCTCGCCACACAGCGCCTTGCCATGCAAGAAACCGTCGACCTGCACATCCACGCCTATGAGGAAATCGTCTACATAGGCCAATACAAGGCCAGTGAGGACAGAAAGATGTTGGCCTTCTTCCATCGGATGGAATCTCTGGACACGATTGTTCAGAAGCATGTTGACCTGGCCACATAAGCCGCTGCTACTTAGCCGCCGTTGGGTGGGCTGGCGCCCTGAGTAGAGGAGAGGAGATCGTCGATTGATGCATCTTTCTTCTTGCCTCCCGTAACCAACACTACATCGTCTCGTGGCCTTAATGTTTTATTAGTTTATGGCATTTTTATTCCAGTCATAAATGACACCATTGTTCGACTTCTTGAAGAGGTGAAGAGCCAAGCGCAACCCGAACATGGGAGTTGTGCACCCTCGTGTGCCAGTCTTATGTGTAGGGGAGGGGCATGGTGTCGTAGTTTTGTGGCATTTCTTTTCTATTGTTGTTTGCGTCCAATATGTGCCACCGCTAGATGCAGATCTTACGGTTATCATGTTGATCGCTCACGAAAACCTTATAATCCCAACACACTAAGGCGCGGTTGATTAACTCGACCTCATTTCTTGTTTCTTGACATGAATAAAGGAATCAACCAATAAGAGACGTGGGACATCTATGTTTTTATTGCCTTGAGACTACCTGGCACGACATGCTGCGGTCAGTACAGCGCATGCAATGGTAGCACTACAGTAAATATTAAGTTCTCTCATTTTCCCCTCCGCCTTGGTCATGATGCACAATGTAGTAATGACTATTCTCTTCTTGACCCGCATTTACATTGATATGACCTGAATGCCAAGGAGGAAGAGGGTAGCAGTTCCCGAGATGTTGAACGGTCAATGATGCATCCTCAATTAGTAGCATGCAGAGGGAATTAATTGGAGAAGCAGAATGGAGCCAGCACGAAGTGAATGCAACGCAGTTTGCACTCTTTGAAGCCGCCCCACCACTCCAATCCATCTACCAAATCATACACTCCACTGCTCACTCCAATCCAAGGCCCAAGACCAAGTGACTAGAAGCCAGAAGCACCTATGGAGGTGACGGACGCGAGCGGCAGTCGGCTGTGCTAGATCATCCAAGATGCGAGCCTACGGCCCCTCACCGCACAACATTTCCAGACGGTGCTGGCGACCGCCGGTATCATAGCCCTCGCCAATGCTGGCTTCACCTCTCGCATGGACAAGACGATGGTCCGCTCCATCCACAAGTTCACTACCATTAAGAAGCGCATAGACGACCTTGCTGTACTACTCCAGCCCACGCACCCAGGTTCCTCATTGCCTGCCATCCTCATCGGCCTCCATGGTGACAAACTCTTTCAAGCCCTGGTGGCCCTACAACTGCCGGAGGTCGCGACGAAGAATGTGCACCTCGAGGCCGCGCTCGCCGCGCAGCACCTTGCCATGCAAAAAACCATTGACCTACACATCCACGTCTACAAGGAAATCGTCTACATAGGCCACTACAAGGACACAAAGACGTTGGCCTTGTTTGAACGGTTGGAATCTTTGGATGCCATTATTCAGAAGCACGTTGACATGTCCATGAAAGAAACTGCTACTTAGCCATCGTTCGGTGGGCCGGCGCCCTGAGTCAAGGAGGAGGAGGTCATCGGTGGATGCATCTTTCTTCTCGCCTCTTATAACCAGCACTGCATCGCCTCGTGGCCTTAATGTTTTATTAGTGCATGTCATTTTTATTCCAGACGTAGATGACATGTGTGATCCCTTGCTCTTATTTAGCGTTAGTTGTATGTAGTATCACTGTCTTCGTCCTCGTGTACTACCCAGGTCATGGTTTATTAGTCCCTTTTGTAATTTGTGCTAAATTTTGACCAAAGATTTAACTGACAAAATGTTAGTGCATGTCATAAAAAATTATATCGTTTGATTTATATTTGAACATAGTTTTCAATGATATAATTTTGGTGACATGCATGAACCTTTTGTTAGTCAAATTTATGGTCAAAATTTGGCACAGATTACGGCGAGGAGCAATAAACTAGGACAGAGGTAGACTGGTCACCATCATGTTTTATGCCCAATTTTGACTTTAGCGACCCAACCTACATGGAGGGAGTACCATGGCCCTATTTGGATCCATGGGTTAGAGTTAGTTTGAGCTATGTTATGCTCAGATAGGCTAGTTTGAGCTAGTTGCATGTAACCCACCCACTGTCCCACCCAAGAGGTGCTAATTGGAGCAAGTTCTCCTAGTGCATTTGGCTAGAGTTAGTTCAGGGTTAGTCATGAGCTAGAAACAAACTCTAACCTCTATCTAAGTTAGAGTATCCAAATACGGCCTATATATATTGGCACCAAAGCCAAACTTACATACTAGTATATTGAAAACTGAGCTTTACTACATGTCACAAGTTTGAAACGAGAAAGTGGAACAAGTACATCACGCATGTGCCGTTTGCGTCGCACCCCACACTGTCGTTCCGGCCCGCCACTCACCGCACATTGGCTTGGCATTTTCTATGTACAAGTTATAAAGGTAAAGACTGATGCATTCACGTCGCACCCCCACATGGTCTGTCCGACAGATCGCTTAAGCTAGGGAACACTTGTTGTCTTAGCATTTTCACTATCAGGTGGGGCCGCAATTGAGAAAACGACTATCGGAAAATCCCCACCCCGCCCACCACGTGCCGACTGAGTTAGAATTAGAAGAGAGAAATGATGGAGGAGAGCTAGCAGTAGCACGGAATCTTTTGTCATATGGGACTCGTGCTGATAGGATAGGAGTACTGAGTACTTGTACGTCTAGTACTGAGTACCACTAGGTGGGTGCGTGTGATCTATACATGTCATCACTTTAGATCTCCTTTTCAAACCACAACTACACTTTATAGTACATACTTTTCACGCATTTTTCCTCCTATATGTAATCCTAGGCTATTTCCACGTGCTTCCTTTCGCCGACATGTGGGACATAGAGCATCTGGGTCGTAGTGCATGCACAACTTGGAGCATATGCAACCATGCCGGTGTACTTTACATTTTAGACTGATGAATTACATGCAAACCCCCTGCAGAAATATAAATAAATAAATGAATTACTACATGCAAACCGGATTATTTTCATAGAAACCGGAGCACGTTCATTAAATTTTGGACATAACACATTTATAAAAATCGACCGGACCTAAACTAGTCTAAGGGCCTCTTTGATTTACAGGATACTGAAAACACAGGAATGGGGAAAGTATGATGGTGATGAACCGAGAGGAGGAGGAAGAGGAGGGGTACTGTACATGCTAGAGACTAGACTGCTGGTTCACTGGGCTGCCGTGTTTCTCACTCCTCCGATGTGACTAGTAGTAGTATATACTATGTAGTACTCCCTCCATTCCTAAATATTTGTATTTTTAGAGATTTCAAATGAGCTACCACATACGGATGTATATTGACATATTTTAGAGTGTAGACTCACTCATTTTGCTCTGTATGTAGTCACTTGTTGAAATCTCTTGAAAGACAAATATTTAGGAATGGAGGGAGTACTATATATACCGCACGACTCTTTGGTCCTTCTTACTTCGTCGACATGTGGGAGAGACAACGTCCGGGTCGAGGTGTCATTTACCAGATTAGAGTGGGGAGCGGAAGGGGGCATCACCCCGGTCATAGTGTCGTAGTAATAATGACTATAGTGAGTACAAATATCACAAGACCCCATCTTTCCAGCAGTAATGAGCCGTCAAATCACACTGGCCTACCTTTCCAGTAGTAAGTTGAATCCGCTACTCCCTCACCCTCCTCGCCTCGCTGTCAAACTGGCTACGCGAAAACTGCTGCGTGTACTGCCTGAGAAAAGCCACGCCCTCAACTTATAAATACTCATAGTATAATTTAGTTCAAGCTCTAGCTAGCGATTCGGAATGTAAGTTGTGCATGTGTTTACACATATAAGTTACTTCAAAGTACTGAGTCCATTGATGCAATGTGGTCAAACTGTACCATCGATATCTCAAAGCCCAAATAGTTCAAGCTTTTTCATTCTATATAAATAGTACTATATGTTTATTCACCCGAGGGGTTGTTCAATGAATGGAGTACCGGGAAGCACAAGTGAACAATACTACTAGTAAGTAGGAGTAGTATAGTACAGTACAAAGTGCGACGTGAAGTTAGTCACATTAAATAGAGAGTTTCTTTTCTTTAATGCCACACACACAAATTGAAGTGCTTGTTGTGGAGAGAAAAACATAATCACTCCACTATATATAGGCAGGGGCCTGAGCGCTTGCTTTACTAGGGTTGCTCTCTTCATTCTCTCATCATCTCCAGATCTAAACAAGTCAGTGGTAGAGAAATTTTCTCTCTGCTCACCACTAGTCACAGATCCGATCGGATCCCTTCAGCCGGGGTGTGTAAGGGAGTAGGTGCATCGTTCACGCGGTCATCGACGGCGAGGGAGGATACCCACAGCTGTCAGCGGGGCCCAATCCTCTGCCCGTGTCGTTCTCTCTGGCACAGCGCCGACTCGGAAGGTCCTCCGAGCACTTCTTCCTCCCTGCCGTATTGTGAGCAGATCCGACCTGCCGCCGGCCTCCAAGCCATATCCCGACGACCCTCAGATATAAGTTCCTTCAAAAGCGGCCTTGCTCTACTGCCCTAGCTCCCCACATGTATGCATGTGGAACTTTTTGTACTTCCATCAGCTCTTCCAAAGCGACCTAAATTTTTAGTATTATTAGAGGTAAAGCTAATTCATGGAGTCGAATCTAGGATTTGGTTCAAACAACGAAGAAAGGGGGGTAAATTTGTAGCATGAATCTAGGACTTGATTCATAGAGGAAATAACAGGGGGAAAGTTGTAGAGACTAGATACCCAACCAGTCTCTTGGTTGAAAAGGGAAATAAAGGGAAAATGTAGTACAAACTAGATACGGAACAAATATATTATTGGTTGAAAAAGGATAGAAAGTGGTGGCTGGTGGAGAAGTCAGCAGAGTATGTCCAGGATTAGATTTGCTGCCGTCGCATAGTAAAAGGTCTCCAGGATTAGATTTGCTGCCCTCACAGAGTATGAACTATTAAGCTTCAAGCACTAGCCAACGCAACCAAAAGTACGAACTGATGGAAATGGCTAGTGCAATCACATATACTTTAACACCCCCTCTCACGTGTGACAGGGAAGACAAGTCAACACATGCAACCGGTAGAGTGCGACGGCGCACGAAACTCATGTATGACTCAAGAGGACTCTACATGGAAACAAAGGGGGGCTACCAGTACTTTTTAATAAATTGTGAAAGCCAGGACTTGAACTAAAGACCTTAGCTCTGATACCATATTAAGCTTCATGCACTAGGCAACGCAACCAAAAGTCTGAATTGATGGAAAGGGCTAGTGCAATCCACATATACTATAACATGAACAAACTCGCCATCACCACTTTATGCCTCCTTGTAGGTACATTGTACTGATGCGTCCACTATCGCATGTCCTTATACCAACTTTTTGTTGTTGTTAATGTAAGGGCGTATGTAAAATGAAGCAATCACACTGTTACCGTAAGGACATGTCTTAGCAATGTTAGTGTTAATCTAATGCCTCCAGTAATATGACGCAGTTAAACTGTGTTTGAAATGGTATTCCTGCTATTTTTCCCAGTATGATAAGTAGGTTTCTTTTTTACAGTGCTGAGTGTCCTGGTGTCCCCACTGTCACATGCCCTTCAACCAACCCTTTAGTTGTTGTTGATCTACTGTATCTGGTAAACAAGCAATGCCACCATTAAAGTAATCCAATATTTGACGAATGTAACTGTTGACCGTAATGCTTCTAGTAACATGAAGCAATGCCGCTGTTTTAAAATTTCTATTGTTCTTGCCTGATTGCCACGAACATAATAAATATGCTTCTTTTCATTTCGTGTATGTTTTGTATCTTGTTATTGACCAGTAACTATTTTCTTTGTATCTTTTTGTGTGGATAGGGATATCCATTTC
Source organism: Triticum dicoccoides (assembly GCF_002162155.2). Classification (NCBI taxonomy): domain Eukaryota; kingdom Viridiplantae; phylum Streptophyta; class Magnoliopsida; order Poales; family Poaceae; genus Triticum; species Triticum dicoccoides. The sequence continues at coordinate 319,341,946 of NC_041383.1, read as the reverse complement.
ACCTCGTTGCTATTGTGACCTTTTGGTGAACTGCACAAAATACTTCTTTTTGATTGAGTTTCTTGTGCTGTTCAACTACAATGTCACATGGGCAATATCTCTGAATTTGGGTTGAACTGCACAAATTTTGATTGGAGTTTCCAACATCCTTGTCAAACTCTGCTGGTAATCTCGTGCAACATTTTATTAGCCTTTGCAAGATGAGCCATCACTATCACCACAATGGAAGTTTATTTTAGTGGAACTGCACAAAAGGATAACCAAATTATAGTTGCACCTAGCATGAGTAGGACAACCAACCTTAATGTTGCTCAATTTTAGTGCAAGTACTTCTTGTTAGCTGCATGATTTGCTTCATTTCAAGCAGACTTCAGAAAAAGGTCGCATGAATGGAATCATCCGAGTGGATCGGCAGGTTCACCACATCGAGTCGTGGCGGCGTAGGGCCCCTCTCTCAAGTATGGTTCCCATGACAGGGTACATTCCTTTTTAGTTGATTTTGACTCTACATCCAGCTAGTGATCTTGTGCTCTTGTTTTGGCACCGCTATGAGAAAGAAATAATAATATTATTTTTGCATATTAATTTAATGCCACTAATAATATGCGGCATTCTTTTGGCACCGCTACTGCCACTAATAAAATGTAGTAATAATAAATTTAAAATAGAGATACTGTCTTATCTACCATTTCATTTCCAATGTAGATAACTTGCAGAAGACCTATCCAGCAGAATCAAGTCCATGTGCACTGCATCATCACATATCTGCACTGAACTAGTTGAGTCCATCACGCCTACCATTGAGGTGGTGTGGGACCCCTCTCTAACTTGCGGGCACCATAATTTTAGTTGATCTGCACAAAAAAGTGATTAAAATGAGTCGGCGCTCCTCCTTCTACTGCCACACTGAGGTGTTAAATGGATGTCAAGGAATTGCCTTCATGGCAAGATACAGGGACATGAAGAATAACTTGATCTCCCAAAGACATATCACACAGGTCAGTACTGTCCTTGTGCTTTTTCATACTGTGCTAATGTTGTATTTTTTAATATCCATTCTATCGCAATCTTTTCTCGTTTTGGAATTAAAGTTGCTTTAACTAGTGCCAATAATATAGTAATCATGCTCTTTCTTATCTATGCAAACATGAATACTCAACTACAGATGTTGTGATGGTCAACATCATTTGCCAAGTTCTTGGGTTGTATGACACGGCTATCCAACATGGATCTAATCCCGAGTTTCACTTTATCCAATGGCTCTAAAGTGCCATGTCGGTGTGCAAGGTGGAAAGAGATATTTCAGGACGTTGATCGATGACTCCACTTGATTCTGCTATGTGTATTTGTTAAATACTAAGGATGAGGCTCCGTTCACACTAGTTCAAAATCTAGAAGGCCCTCTTGTGCATCTATTGGAAGTGGTAGTGCCACCAGTGATGCAGATTATTTTAGCTGTCAATGTTTGACCTGCGTGGCTTAAAATATCTGGTTTCAATGTTTAAGCAAATCCTTGGATCAAATTGCTTACATGAAGCATCGATCAATTTTTATTTATTTTTTCACATTGTCACAACATTTGAGTTGTAGATTTATGATTGGCTCTGATATGTGAATCATTGAGATGTGTAGGCATCTCTGTTGTACTTATTAGTATTTGAATCTAATGGGTTGGTTCTAAATCTTGCAAGCTGGGAATCATTGTGATATGTAGGCATCTTTGTTTTACTTATATTTGAATCTTATTGGTTGGTTATGAATCTTGCAAGCTAGGAAACACAACATGATGATGCAGAGGACATCAACCATAATAAGTTGTTCAAACTTGGTAGTGTTGTCTGTGTGAAAGTGTGGCAAATGAGCTAATCGTCTGCGTCCTGAGAATAATAATTCTAATTGCCGTGGGTGTCATGTGGCACTGATAGAACATGCCAATGCTTTGGTTGTTTTAAGATTTTTTTTAATTAAAGCTAATAAAATTTAAGTAAAGTGACCACTAACACTTGCTATTATAGTACCAATACAGACTAGCTCGTGAACCCGAGGGGGCAATGTTTTGCTGGGCGTGCAGTGAGCGAGGGAGGTGTAGTAACTGCTGTCGCATATACTCTTAGTTTATTGTTGGATGCACTTCCCCAAGAGCTGAAAAACAAACTGTTGCCGCCGCCTACCCACTCGTTCACCATTGGAAAAATGAACTGCTGCTACCGTGGTGCCACCCCCCAATACCCCAGTACACACCGATCGTCTTCATACCCCTGCCACCAATCCCCACAAAACTAGAACCACCATGTCAACTTTGCATGAGAAGAGACTCCAATGGCGATCTGAGGGGTGAGCCTGCTGAATATGGACTTCACCTTTGAGTTCGTCGTTCAAGTCCATGGCATCACCAAGTTGAATGTGATGTACACCAACGATCCGGACTCAGTGAAGCTCTGCCTCACCAATTAAAGCAGTACCTAGAGGAGGAGAAAGCACTAGGTCACGAGAGTAGACCTTGTGCCTATCCATTCTTCTCCTGACATGGACTAGTTGATCGTCATCACCCAAGTATGCGTGCGGTATGAGGTTCTCGTCTACCACTGCTGTAGGGGCATCAGAGGTTCTGGAGCTTTCAACCATTTCATCGGCACCGCCGACTGCACCTTTGCTATAGTGGAGTGCAGGAAGAAGACGATTGTGCTTTATGATTCGGCCATCCGGTGCAACAAGCTTGTTGACATCCAGAAGCAATACAATATCATCGGTAATGGACAGGAGAAGAACTCCGTGGTTGACCTTGCCGCGACCATCATCGACCCCTGCTACACCAATATGAATGAAGACATTGATACCAAGGACCTGAACATGTGGGAGGTACCTCTGAATCTAGCCTACATAACCTACACAACCACGGATGCATACACACGCTATGAGATGTAAAGGCGGATGTTGGATATGAGGGCGTGTCTGCTTCCCATAACCGATGAATACACGGACAGCGGCAGCGTCATGATCAAGCGTACCAGGAAGGTCTAGAGGATGTACTTTATCTGTTTAAGCACCTTCATCATCTGAGTGTTTCATGCATTAGTCTATGTGTTGTAATTATCTGTTTTTTCCAAAATATTTTGTCTAAGAACGCATTAACCCGTTTCCTTTTGTTGACTGGCTATTTGCTTATGTATGTAACTAGTTCACTAGGCTTCCGTGCTTTGAATCTCCTTCCTCCCAACATATTCCCCTTCTCAAGTGGACCTAGTAGGTCCCGCACACAGACATCGGGGACTAACCACCTATCCATTTGTATTTCTTTATTTTCTTCAATCTTTCACCCTCTTCCTACAGTGGCTGGCGGCGATGCCGTGCACGCCTCGATGACCCATCCTAGCCTATGGCACTGGCCAGGCCGTCCCTCTACTCCCACACATTCTCCAATGGCGGTAGCTCCATCGGCCCACCCTGCCCCCAAATAAGTCAACCCTTGTACTCCCCTCTACCCGCGTCTTCCCCAGCTCCGTTTCGTTCCAGTCCGAGGTCTTGACATTGTCCTCCGCCTTGGTTTGCTCACCGTGGTGCCGCCATCTGTCGTTCCCAACATGGTCAACTAAATGAGAGGAATCGGGAGACGACTGTTTGTTGAGAGCATGATAGTGTCGCGCCCACCAGGTCCATGGCTTAGGTTTTATTGTTTAACATGCACATCCCATGACATGCAGATACAGTTGATCCAGTTGGTTTCAACTTTTTTTGGGTCCAGCAGGTATCAAGCGGCCTCTAGGCCTCCTGTCGGTGTCAAAACCGGCGGATCTTGGGTAGGGGGTCCCGAACTGTGTGTCTAAGGCTAATGGTAACAGGAGGCAGGGGACACAATGTTTACCCAGGTTCGGGCCCTCTCGATGGAGGTAATACCCTACTTCCTGCTTGATTGATCTTGATGATATGAGTATTACAAGAGTTGATCTACCACGAGATCGTAGAGGCTAAACCCTCGATTATGATTGTTCTTGTCCTACATACTAAACTCTCCGGTTTATATAGACACCGGAGGGGCTAGGGTTACACAGAGTAGATTACTGAGAAGGAGATCTACATATCTAAATTGCCAAGCTTGCCTTCCACGCAAAGGAGAGTCCCACCCGGACACGGGACGAAGTCTTCAATCTTGTATCTTCATAGTCCAATAGTTCGGCGTAAGTATATAGTCCGACTGTCTGAGGACCCCCTAATCCAGAACTCCCTCAATAGCCCCTGAGCCAGGCTTCAACGATGATGTGTCCGTGCGCAGATTGTCTTCGGCATTGCAAGGCGGGTTCCTTCTCCGAATATTCCATAAAAGATTTCGAATACAAGGATCGTGTCCGGCTCTGCAAAACAAATTTCACACACCACCGTAGAGAGCATAATATTCCACAAATCTAATCCGTTGACAACTTTTCATAGCGTGACATCACGCCGTGGCCCGGTCATTATACGAACCATTTTTCCCAGCCTACTACTACACGTGTTGCGAGGCGTTGTTATTGGTATGTCTTGTCGAAGCAGAGATCATGTCCCCCTTATCACGGGATTCTCATCAATACGGGTGTGGGTAACCCAATCGTGCCATTTATATGACTCCTAGGTTTTAGGCAAGTTCCAAACGGCCACGCGGAGGATGCTTGATATTCACCCTCTTTATAAAGAGGTCCAGACCCGCCATTTTCTTTCCACGCCCAATCCTTCCCTTCCCCTACCTCGAGTTCCAACACCCAAGGTTCAGGCTAAGCGCTTCAGACCTTCAATCATGTCCGAATCCAACCTTCAAGGCCAGTGGATGGCCTCTTCTATCACAGAGGAGGACATCACGAAGCTTAGGGAGGCTAGGTATCTGACCGCAGAAATCCCCCACAGGCTACCTGCTCAAGGGCAGGTTATCCCCACTCCCGAACCCAACGAGAGTGTTGTATTCGTTTCCCACTTCCTCCAAGGGCTAGGATTTTGTCTTGATCCCTTCGTAAGAGGGCTTATGTTCTATTACAAGCTAGATTTCCATGATCTAGCTCCAGATTCCCTCCTTCACATCTCATTGTTTATCATCATGTGTGAGGCCTTCCTCTGCATTACCCCACACTTCGGCTTATGGCTCAAGACCTTCAATGTGTAGCCGAAGATGATCGACGGGCAACACACGAAGTGCGGAGGCGCTATAATAAGCAAAGGTGCCGACGCCCCATGGCCAAAGGGTTCCTTCTGAGAGGTGTCTGACTTATGGCAACATGAGTGGTTTTACATCACAGCACCCTGAGGTACAAAGCGGGCGGCCGCCCCAGCCTTCCGTTCGGGCCTTCCGCCCCAACAGGCATCATGGGTCAACAAAGGGCTGGACCGGGGGCCAGTTAATGATGTGCTGACATTGCAAAACCGCATCCGAGATCTCCTCAAGAGGGATGTCAATCTCTTCAAAGTAATTCAGGTAATTCTAGTTCGTCGGGTCCTACCATGCCAACGTCGATCTCTCCGTATGTGGGAGTTCAACCCGGAAGGACCGCAAACTATTCAACACTTCTTCTGCGTGAAGCTCGAAGGGATGTATCGATTATTCTTCGGATCACGAATGAAGTGTCCGGACACCACCGAGGACGCGGGTCTGACCTGCAACCATCCAGATACTCAAGTAAGTAACTCCACGACCAAACATGTTGTTATTATATTTGTCACAACATCATTCTAAAAAATTGCCCTCGGCCAGGACTGGATAAGAAAGGCGGAGAGGATCAGGTGTTCGGCCCCTCTTCCCGAGGGCTCGTCGGATCCTATACTAACCAGGATACTGGCTCGCGCATGCTATCAAGTGCCATCAGGAGAGGACGAGGGGAGGAATAGAGAAGCCGAAAGTGGGCTTCATACGTTACACATCCAAATCGGGGGAATTAGTGCCTCCGCGAAGGAGGATGATCTGGGAGGTGAATCTAGAATCCCCTCTCCCCACGGGAAGAAAAGGGCCGCCCCTGAAGACTTGGAAACGGAGGTTTCCAAACGTGGGAAGAAACCCTCACCAGGGGGCCCTGCCCCAGAGGGCATCCTTACCGCACAACACCCACAAGGGGTCCAGCCGTCAGCCGAGCAGTAAGTAAACAAAGGCACATTAGTAAATATGCCCTGCTTTTTCCTGAGAATAATAACAGAGACATATGTTTTGCAGTCCGGCTCATAGCCCTTCTCAACAAAGTTTGTCCTCGGGGGATCTTCTTCCGGAGATGATGGAGAGCGAAACACCTCCTCATGCCTCCACGCCTCGTGATACGGACAACCCTGAGGTGTCGTCGCGGAGGATTTCTCCTGATCCACAAAGGCCAGAAGGTAACTCTTCAGCCGCCCGAAGTTCGGGGTTCTCAGCTCCTAAGGAGACTAACAGAAAAAGCCCTGGACTATTCGGTGTACAACCAGACACATTGATGTATCTTTTGGAGCAAGCGGCTATCTCAGAGGCACATCGTACCTTAATGGGTATGGTGGTTTAGAGGATCACATCCGCAAAAAGCAGTTTGAATGAAGCTTTTACGAGCCTACTAAGAGGCTTTGAGGTACGCAAAGTAATATATATGTTTTTGATTGTACCACACATGCTAGGTGTGCTCTATATAGATAGTAGCCCCTGAGACTCTGGTTTCCGTCCAGAGGCGGCAAACAGAGCATCATAGTCTCAGGTAATGATAGCGCTGCTTTCATGCGCAGGCGGCTGAGGGTCCGGCGGCTGACCGGACTGCTGATTTTGCCGAATTGAGGCAGCAGCTTGACATGCTGAATGCGGACATCACGCTTGTGAACAAGCGGCTTGACGAGGCACAAGGTATGTATATTCGGGTGGTCAGCAAATATTAAGAGGAGCATGATGCTAGTATCTATAATATGCTTTGACTGTAGATGGGGCTGCCGCCATGGAGACCCTCCGGGCCGAACTTGCCCGAGCCAAGCAACAAGCCAGGAGAAGTGATCGGCCGCCCTGAAGGTGGCCGAACAGTTAAAAGCCGAACAGGCTGCTCATTGCCAGAGCGAAGAGAAAATATCCAACATGGATCTTGAGCTGCAGGATGCCGCCAGCCGCTATGAGCTCCTCGAAAGGGAAAGCCAAGCAAAGACAGCTGACCTGAAGAAGGCCTTGGAAGCAGCTAAGGAAACACGCTTTGAAATCAAAACAACGCGGGAGGAGCTTCGTCAAGCCAGAGATATCGCGGCTGGGAAGCCCTTCTTATTGCAGACGAAGTACAACAATCCGAAGTATGCCCCTCTGGATCAATTGTGGAGTTCGGCGAACACATACTTGGATTTAGCAAAGAGTGCTACTGTTGCGACTGAGTATTTCAAATATCAGAAAGATCATGAGGTGGAAAGATTGTTCTGTCGCAGTTCAGTAATCCAAAGCGTCCGCTGCTGTTGAATGAGCAAATGGCCGAGTGGGCTGAGCTCCAAAGGTTATCCGGGCTTGCCATGAAGTGTGTCGTGGATAATCTTTGGCTGAAGGAACCGAGTCCAGATAGTTATTTTGGTTTAGTGCAACGATTTCTTTGTGCTGTGCCGCATATCAACGCTGTCAAGAGGTCGGTGTGCATAGAGGGTGCGCGGATGGCTCTTGCCCGTGTTAAGACATACTGGGCGGAGATGGAGGCCATCGCTATTGCAACCAGGGGTCCGCCCGGGGGTTAGAACTCGCCCGAGCACTATTTGGAAGAAGTCCTAGAAGGTGCCCGTTTAATAGGGGCTCAGTGCTCAGAGAGTACCATGTTCTAGTGACATGTATCTTGATTGTAAAAACAATGCTATTTTTATTATAAAGGCTGTATTTATACTTTTGCACATAAAGTATTATAGTGCCTCCTGTGCGGCCGTTTATGTATGTATGTATATAACCTAAAAGTTTGCAGTCGTCGGCTTTAGCCCCCACACAAATAATGCGGGGGTGTTCGGTAAAGCGCGTAGTCACACTTGATCCAACGTCTTGGTCCATTTGAGGAGGTGATAGCGCGGTGAATAAGGCAATCAGACTATATAGCTTTAACACTTTCACTTAGACATAGGAGTTTGACGGTGGGGCTACTATATAGCCCCTGGTACTTCCGCGGTCATCCAAATACGGTGTGCGTACATACTTGACCGGGAAACTGGTCCTTCGCTAATGCGGAGGAATCGCGAAGATTTCACTTAGTCATCGAGTGGTTGACCAGTCTCTCGCTTTATCATGACAGTCAATTTTTGGCTTTCTCTACTGAGGTGCTCATCCAGGTGAACTAGGGCACAATCGCAGTAGTTCTCCCAGTGCCACCTTAGCCGATAGAGCGGAATGTAAGGTAGCAAAACATGGGATCCGGGTAAACCCAACTATTGACCAAAGAGATGATTCGGAGCTGATGCATATAAGGACAAACTCGTGACGCCGAACACTCCCGAAGGTATTCGGACTTTAAAACATATACTTGGCTGAGTATCGCCCTCGATAATGAGCCCTGAATATCTAGGTACGTGCATTGATCTGGCGTGACGAAATGCCAATAACGACAGTACCCCGCTCGGTTATTTTAAGTGCCTGGAGGGTGTGAAGCAACAAGGGACAATAAAAAAGGTTTACACAGGGTCTTAATCTAAAAACAAACCTTTGAACGGGGCCCTGCTGCACGTCTGCGCCTTTGTTTCAGTTGTGCTGTATCCTCGAAGGGTGTAACACGATGATCATCTGTAAAAAAGAAAAACCCATGTGAAAGAATCTGGTGTGATCGTGCGAAAAGTTGGTTATTCTTAATGAACCGTAAAAATGCAATCTATTATTGTATTAATAGGGTCAAGCCGAACTATGGGCCCTTTTACATGCAGGCAGCCCCTAGCACCACATATGGGGGTATATTCATCGACCCAAGCTCAGGTTTATCTGGGCTGCTACAACTAGTGGTGTGCCGGACACGTCTAGCCGTGTCCGTGGTCTTTACGACCGATCATTTGTTCGGATTGGGGAGGCTGTTCAGTGGTTCGGCTTCTAGAGCCACCACATATTCTTCCGCACATAGGGAACGCTCTGTATTTCCGCTGATTGCGATGACGCCATGTGGACTGGGCATCTTATGTTTAAGATAAGCGTAATGCGGAACTACATTGAAATGAGCGAAGGCCGTTCTTCCGAGTAGTGCATGGTAGCCGCTTCGGAATGGAGCGATGTCGAAGATTAGTTCTTCACTTCGGTAGTTCTCGGGTGAGCCGAATACAACCTCTAATGGTAGAGAGCCCGTATAGCGGGCCTCTACGCCTGGTATCACTCCTTTAAAGGTAGTACTGCTTTGGCTGATTCTTGACGGGTCTATCCCCATTTTGCGGACAATGTCCTGATATATGAGATTAAGACTACTGCCGCTGTCCATAAGGACTCGGGTGAGATGGTATCTGTGAATTATTGGGTCGAGCACCAAGGGAGGCTAATGATGGAGTCATGTACCTAGGGTAGGGTCACAGACCTGATCTAAGTACCCTGCCCAAGGACACCCTTAGAAGAAATCACCTTCCAGTCGACCTACGAGGGACTCACTTGACTGACTTGAAGGACTCGACCACGAAGACTCACTCGACCACCAGAAGGACAAGAGGCACTCTGCACTGCAATGGTCTGTAATTAAGTAGACTTTATGATAGTAAAGACACTTTATGTGGGGCGTTACCAGTAACGCCCCGGACTTAATGTACCTTAAACCCTTCATTACGTGGGCTGGCTGGGGTCCTGGCGCACTCTATATAAGCCACCCCCCCTCCACAGGCAGAAGGGTTCGGCACCCTGTAATCCATATACACATAATCCACTCGACCGCCTCCGGGCTCCGAGATGTAGGGCTTTTACTTCCTCCGAGAAGGGCCTGAACTCGTACATCTCTTGTGTTTACAACCTCTCCATAGCTAGAACCTTGCCTCTCCATACCTACCCCCCACTCCACTGTCAGACTTAGATCCACGACAGTTGGCGCCCACCTTGGGGCAGGTGTTTTAGCGATTTTGTGGAGAAGTTGCGATTCTTCCGAGTACTTTCATCATGGTAGCTGCTGGAGTTTTGGTCGAGGGTCGAGAGATTCGTCTCGGTGCTCTCACCTTCGTCGCCGACGACTCCGCCTGGCTCCAGGAGGCTCCACTCGACGTCGATGCGCTCCCCGTCCGCGGTGCGACGCATTTTCGCGCATGTGTCCGCGGTGTTCTGCTGCGGCAGCCGTCGACCCCATATCGGTCGACTCCCCTATCGACCGCCCTCCCAGTCTCCCGCCAGCGCAAGCGCTCGGGTCGGTCGAGGATTCAACGGTGGGTGAGACACGCGGTGGCTCGCCAGACGGCCACCACCCAAGTTGCGGCAATCGAGCCCGACGAATCTCTCTACGGCCTGTTCGATCTGTCGACTGGCTCCGTAGAGACTGCATCCGAATGCGATAGCAGTGATCCAGCGGCAGAAATCCTGATGGTCGACGGGCCTCGCAGCCCCCCTGGCTTCGCCCGTGATGGTGGGGCAGGCGACGGAGGCGACCCTGCACGGGACCACGAAGAGTACCAGCCCGAGCCACTCGACTCTCTGCAAAGAGAAGAACTTCGCCGCAGGAACATGGATGCCCTGCATACTCCCATCGCAGGAGAAACCCCCGAGGCTCGCGCCTTGGAGGAGGCACGTTTGGCCAATTTGGCCGAACGCGCTCGCCTGGAGAATCTTCAGCGAGCACTCGACGAGCGCGCACGGCAACGAGTTCCCGACGCCAATCGACGTCAACTCTTCCCGCCGACTCAGGTATATCGTACCCCAATCCAGAATTTAGCAGCTGCGACCCGTATAGCAGAGTCCATTCAGCCCTCTGGCAGAGGCTTGATGCAGATTAGGGATCTGCTCCGGGCAGCAGGAGATCAGAATTCAGTCGTGTCGCAGTCGCGCAACAGAATTCACAGTCGATCCGTCGCTGCGAATACGGTTCAGTCGGCTCACAGCCCCAGATCGCCTCCGCGGCATGAAGGGCGCGAGAATCGGCGAGACCAATATGGAGACCGACACAACCGAGATGATAGGCGTCGAGTGCCCAATTCCCCTCCGAGGGGTGGGTCTTACGCTCCTCGGCAGCAAGATGACAGACGTCAGCTCAGTGCGGGGCGAAGAGTTCCAGTCGACCCCAGAGAACCAGGCTTCGACGTGCGATCCATTATCGTGCAAGGCTTGGTCGACCGGAACAGAGCCCATCGAGGTGGACTCGACAAAGATGCGCCTACGAGCAGCCGAGTGCACGTTTCTGGTCCGGAATGTTTCAGCAGAGCTATCAGAGCCGCAGTGATTCCTCCCAATTTCAGGTTGGCAATAGGAGTCAGCAAGTTCACCGGTGAGTCTAAGCCTGAAACTTGGCTTGAGGACTACCGAGTGGCAGTTCAGATTGGTGGTGGGAATGACGAGGTGGCCATGAAGAATTTTCCCCTCATGTTGGAAGGTTCTGCCAGAGCGTGGTTGAATCAGTTACCTCCTAGCAGCATTTACACTTGGGAAGATCTGTCCCGAGTGTTCGTCAGAACGTTTGAAGGAACTTGTAAGCGACCGGCTGGATTGACGGAGCTGCAAGTCTGCGTGCAGAAGACCAATGAGACTCTCAGGGAGTATATTCAGAGATGGATCACTTTGCACCATACTGTGGAGAATGTGTCTGATCATCAGGCAGTCTGCGCCATCAAGGATGGTGTCAAGAACAGAGAATTGAGTTTGAAATTTGGTCGAACCGGTGACATGACCTTGAGTCGGATGATGGAAATTGCTACCAAGTACGCCAACGGTGAAGAAGAAGACCGACTCCGAAGCGGCAAGCACAAGCCGAGCCAGTCGGAGAAGGGAAACACCAGTCGGAAACAGAAGCGGAAGGCTGAACCGGCAGCTCCTGGAGAGGCTCTGGCCGTGGCTCATGGAAAGTTTAAGGGGAAACCAAAAGGATCCTGGAACCCTAAGAAGGTAAAGGATAAAGAAGGGAACGACGTGATGGATATGCCGTGTCACATCCACACGAAGAAAGACGAAGAGGGGAATATCATTTACCCAAAGCATACCACTCGCCAATGTCGACTCCTGATCCAGCAGTTTCAAGGAAAACAGTCTAAAGACAAGGAAAAGGAGTCGGACAAGGCCGAAGACAAGGAGGACAGTGAGGAAGGATATCCGCATGTCAACTCCACTCTGATGATCTTTGCAGATGTGGAAAGCAAGAGTCGATTGAAAGTCATTAACCGCGAGGTGAACATGGTTACCCCAGCAAAACCAAATTATCTGAAATGGTCCCAAACACCCATCACATTCGACCAATCTGATCACCCGGCTCATATTGCCACCCCTGGGAGGCAAGCTTTGGTGGTCGATCCAGTTGTCGAAGGCACTCGACTGACAAAAGTGCTGATGGACGGTGGTAGCGGGCTGAATTTGCTGTATGCAGACACACTGAAAGGAATGGGCATTCCGATGTCCCGACTGAGCGCCAGTAACATGAGCTTTCATGGAGTTATACCAGGGAAGAAAGCCGAGTCACTCAGCCAAATAGCTCTGGACGTGGTGTTTGGTGATTCGAAACATTTTCGCAAAGAGAAGTTGACGTTTGAGGTCGTGGATTTTCAGAGTGCATATCATGCCATTTTGGGGAGACCAGCTTATGCACGGTTCATGGCTCGACCATGTTACGTGTACCTCAAATTGAAGATGCCCGGCCCCAAAGGAGTGATCACTGTCACCGGTGATCGGAAAAAGGCAGAAGAGTGCTTTCAGAAGGGCTCAAAGATTGCTGATTCCTAGGTGACAGCGGTCGAGTTTGAAGAATACAAGCAAAACGCAGATCCGAGTGATTTGCTGCGATCCAAGAAACCCGCCACAGAATCTGCATTTCAGTCGTCCGGTGAGACGAAGCTTGTTCACATTCACCCGACCGACCCCGATGCAGCTCCGACCCACATCTCCACAACACTCGACCCAAAATAGGAAGAAGCGCTCATCCAGTTCCTCCGTGAGAACTGGGACATTTTTGCACGGAAGCCCGCTGACATGCCAGGTGTTCCCAGGGGACTGGCTGAGCATCGCCTAAGAGTCGACTCATCAGCAAAACCAGTCAAAGAGCATCTTCGGCGGTCCGCCGTCCAGAAGAGAAAAGCCATTGGTGAGGAAGTGGCTCGACTGTTGGCGGCAGGAATTATCCGAGAGATATACCACTCCGAGTGGCTCGCTAATGTCGTCATGGTTCCTAAGAAGGACAAATCGCTCCGAATGTGCATTGATTTCAAGCACATCAACAGGACCTGCCCGAAAGATCATTTTCCTCTCCCTCGCATAGATCAAATTGTTGACTCGACCGCGGTATGCGAGAGATTGTCTTTTCTAGACGCCTACTCCGGGTACCACCAGATCCGTCTGTACGGACCCGACGAGGTAAAAACAGCTTTCATCACTCCATTCGGGTGCTTCTGCTATATCACCATGCCATTCGGCCTCAAGAATGCCGGAGCCACATTTATGCGAATGATTCAGAAGTGTCTACTCACTCAAATCAGTCGGAATGTGGAAGCGTATATGGATGATATCGTCGTCAAGTCACGAAAAGGTTCTGACCTGCTCGCCGACCTCGCCGAAACATTTGCCAACCTCAGAAGGTATGATATCAAGCTCAATCCATCAAAGTGCACATTCAGAGTTCCTGGTGGCAAGTTACTCGGTTTTCTCGTTTCCGAGCGAGGGATCGACGCTAATCCAGAAAAGATCGGCACTATTCTCCGAATGAAACGCCCTGTGCGAGTGCACGATGTCCAGAAGCTTATTGGATGCTTGGCCGCATTAAGTCGATTCATCTCACGACTCGGTGAAAAGGCATTGCCTCTTTACCGACTGATGAAGAAGGCAGACAAGTTCGAGTGGACTCCAGAAGCTGATGCAGTGTTTGCCGAGCTAAAAGCTCTGCTCTCCACCCAGCCGGTGCTTGCTGCTCCAATCAGCAAAGAGCCTCTGTTGCTTTATATCGCAGCCACAGGACAAGTCGTCAGTATAGTGCTTACAGTCGAGCGGGAAGAGGAAGGAAAAGCTTTCAAAGTTCAGCGCCCAGTGTATTATTTGTCTGAAGTCTTGACTCCATCCAAGCAGAGATATCCTCATTATCAGAAGCTTGTGTATGGAATATACATGACCACAAAGAAGGTTGCTCATTATTTCTCTGATCATTCCATCACAGTCGTCAGCGACGCTCCACTATCAGAGATTTTGCACAACAGAGATGCAACTGGTCGAGTGGCGAAATGGGCGATTGAACTTCTTCCCCTTGATATCAGGTTTGAGGCAAAGAAGCCATTAAGTCCCAGGCAATAGCAGATTTCCTCGCCGAGTGGATTGAACAGCAGCAGCCGACTGAGGTTCACTCGGAGCATTGGACCATGTTTTTTGATGGCTCTAAGATGTTGAATGGTTCCGGTGCTGGGGTTGTCCTGGTTTCCCCCAGAGGAGATAAGCTCAGATATGTGCTCCAGATTCACTTTGATTCCTCCAACAATGAGGCAGAGTATGAGGCCCTCTTATACGGATTGCGCATGGCCATTTCACTCGGCGTCCGTCGCCTGATGGTCTATGGCGATTCAGATTTAGTGGTCAACCAAGTGATGAAGGAGTGGGACGTGAGAAGCCCAGCAATGACTGGATACTGCAGTGCAGTGAGGAAGCTGGAAAAGAAGTTCGAGGGGTTGGAGCTCCATCATATACCCCGACTGAAAAACCAAGCAGCTGATGATCTAGAAAAGATAGGTTCCAAGAGAGGAGCCATTCTGAGTGGTGTGTTCTTGGAGCATATACACATTCCGTCAGTCAAAGAAGATCCTTTCACCGAAGAAGCTCCACAGCCCAAGAGTGCCACAGATCCGACTGAGGTTGAAGTCCCAGCAGTGGTCGACTTGGTCATGGAGGTCTTGGTGGTCATTCCCGACTGGACAGTTCCATATATCGCGTATATCCTGAGAAAAGAGCTTCCGGAAGATGAGGAAGAGGCTCGACAGATCGTCCGTCGATCTAAAGCCTTCACCGTAATCAAAGGACAATTATATAGAGAAAGCGCGACTGGAGTTGGTCAGAAGTGCATAACACCAGAAGAAGGTCGAATCATCCTTAATGATATCCACTCGGGGACCTGTGGTCATCATGCGTCCTCTCGGACCATCGTGGCCAAAGCATACCAAGCCGGATTTTACTGGCCAAAGGCGAATGGGATGGCAAAGGAAATAGTGGATAAGTGCGAGGCATTTCAGTTCTACTGGAATATGTCGCACAAGCCTGCATCAGCTCTGAAGACCATTCCACTCGTCTGGCCTTTCGCAGTATGGGGGTTGGACATGGTTGGTCCTTTGAGAACAGGTCGAAGTGGCTTCATGCATGTACTGGTGGCAGTCGACAAGTTCACCAAGTGGATTGAGGCTAAACCAATCAAGAACCTTGACACCGGTACTGTTGTTAGCTTCATCAGGGAACTGATATTCAGATAGGGAGTCCGGCACAACATCATTACGGATAATGGGTCGAACTTTGACTCGGAGGAATTCAGGGATTTCTGCAACTCTCAAGGCACACGAGTCGACTACGCTTCAGTCGCCCATCCGCAGACGAATGGACAAGCAGAGCGAGCCAATGGCCTGATTCTCAAGGGATTGAAACCCCGACTGATGCGTGATCTCAAGCATGCAGCTGGAGCATGGGTCGAGGAACTTCCCTCGGTGCTTTGGGGACTGCGGACCACACCTAATCGATCGACCGGAAGAACTCCATTCTTCTTGGTCTACGGAGCTGAAGCAGTCTTGCCGAGTGGCTTCTCCACAATGCTCCTCGAGTTGAGATCTACAACGAAGCATAAGCTGAACAAGCGCGGCAGGACGCAGTCGACCTTTTAGAGGAAGAAAGGGAGATGGCTCTGATCCGATCGACCATCTACCAACAAGATTTGCGTCGTTTCCACGCCAGAAATGTGCGGGGTCGAGCCTTCCAAGAAGGAGATTTAGTCCTCTGAGTGGATCAGAAGAAACCACACAAGCTTGCTCCTTCTTGGGGAGGACCCTTCATCGTCACCAAAGTTCTCCACAACGGGGCGTACCATCTTTACAACGTCGAACATAATATCGACGAGCCCCGAGCTTGGAACGCGGAACTACTCCGCCCATTTTACACTTAAGTTTATCACTCGGATGAGTTGCAATAAAGTACTCCTGTAGTTCATGGATTTCAAAATAATAGTGTCATAGTTCCTCCATAATTTTTGTCACTTTTTATTTTTGTCCAATAAAATTTTCCCCTCAGTGGGTGACTTAGCCGCGAATCCGTTTCGCCTAAGATATAAAAATCCTACCGAGTGAAGAGCAAACCTCTCACTCGGGGGCTTAGCTGCAGCCCATTGCTCGCCTAAGATATAAAAATCCTACCGAGTGGAGAGCAAACCTCTCACTTGGGGGCTTAGCTGCAGTCCAAGTGCTCGCCTAAGATATAAAAATCCTACCGAGTGAAGAGCAATCCTCTCACTCGGGGGCTTAGCTGCAGTCCAAGTGCTCG